>NC_136509.1:3370232-3420232 GCF_053919585.1 Euprymna scolopes | reverse complement strand
TATATATATCCGTGACCCATTGAGTCAGTATATGTTAAAGCTAGTTATAGAATGGTGAGTATATTAATTCTGCGCGCTTGCGGACCCAACGGTAGCCGCAACTTTTAACATAAGAAATGACATTGCTTAATATCTGGAAAACTACTTTTCGGAAAATGTAAATGCGATATTCTTTTTCAGCATCCTCCCAAATGTGTAAATGCTGTCAATTTAAAAGAAAAAAAAATACATAAACTTCCATTTTTATTTACTTTTTAGAAAAAAAAAAATGCATTATATAGTGTTGGTTACCCGAACCTTAAAATTTGTCTGATTACTATTCCCTCGGAATGGCTCTGTTTTCATCGTTATTTGGCAAGTGCTCATCTGAGCTCCAATCTCTGGTCCCGCCACGCCAATTTTTCACAAAAAACACCCGTCTAACTAAAACCGCTGTCCAATTTTCCCCACTTTTATCTGTGCCTAAATCAAAAGGTAGATTTCATGCACAAAGTTTCTTTCTTAGAACTGCACGCCTGTGGAACTCTCTTCCGTTTGCCTGTTTCCCACTTGACTAAAACTTGGATGTCTTCAAGAGTGACAGAAACAAATTTCTGATAAACCACCCCCTTAAGTAAGGCACTTTATCAAATCTCCATTACTAACGATTACTACGATATTATCGCATTGATTACTGTACACGCAATAACCCTTCACCCCGAGTGCCTTCCAAGCCTTGATAATTGATGACTACCATGTAA
This sequence comes from Euprymna scolopes, assembly GCF_053919585.1. Lineage (NCBI taxonomy): Eukaryota > Metazoa > Mollusca > Cephalopoda > Sepiida > Sepiolidae > Euprymna > Euprymna scolopes. The sequence goes on along the minus strand of NC_136509.1, from coordinate 3,419,492 downwards.
AAAAAATAGAAATAAAACATAAGGAAGGCGAATTCTAACAAATGCTTCTTTAGCAAAAAGCACTTATCATTAGTCAGCGACTATAAATTTTCACTTTTTTAACAGGCTACAAAGTATATAGTCTGCATTAACTCCAAGGTATTAGTAAACATGTTCACGTAATTTTAACTTCTTTAAACTGGCAATAGCAGAAATATAATGCAATAGCAACGTTTTAATATGTATATAAATATTTTACAGCGTAAAATCTTTAACAAATAAGTGGAAATTAAACTGCTACTGCGTTTGGTTACAGTTACAGTAAGAAATGTATATTTTAAAATTAAACGGAACTGAAATAGGATTGACTGGTTAAATGGTTTTTATTTCCTCGTTTTTCTTATAAAACCGGTTTACTAACAGAGGTTACTGTTATTGCCTTTGGTTACAGTTACTCATTGTATAAGTTTTTCTTATATTTATAAAAACGTTAGATGCCATTATTATGTTGTTAGTTAAGTAGGTTTTTTATAAACACTATTTCAACGACAGAACAAGCTAATCTGTGTAATTTGAACGTCGTTTTACTCTCAATTACAGATTATGCATAAGGTTTTAAATATTATAAATCTTAAACAAAATGAACCAAGGAAATGAAATACGGAAAAGGGACGATTCGTACACTGCCGATGTAGAAAAGGAAAAATACATTTACGGTTTTAGTTTTCTTTCCATAATTTAAATGCGAAAATACACCTTTGACCGCACACACGACACTTTCCCTCGTGAGAATGCAACAAAATATGATTTTTCTATCTGTGTTATTTTTGTAATACACGAATCAACAATTTAATTAAGATTTTAGTTTCAACATTCACCTACAAATTATACAAAAATGTTTGTATATATCATGATTTAAAATGAAAAATGGAAAAACTTGTGTTAAACGAGTTTTCGGTAATTGTGCATATATATATATATTTTTTTTTAAAGGTGGTCACCACTTATCAAGGCCCGGAAGCCACTCGGGGATAAGGGTTATTGTAAGTACAGTGCGTTAGTGTGGATATTTTAGAGTGTCTACTTAAGGGGGCGGTTCATCAGGAATTTGTTTACGTTGGACTTGAATACATCCAAGTTGTAGTCAGGAGGGAAGCAGGCAGACGGAACAGAGTTCCACAGGCGTGCAGTTCTAAGAAAGAAGCTTTGTTCATGGAATCTACCTTTTGCTTTAGGCATAGATAAAGAGTGGGGAAAGTTTTGGCAGTGGATTCAGCTAGACGGGTGTTTTTTGTAAAAGATTGGCGAAGGGAGACCAGAGATTTGAGTTCAGACGAGTACCTGTCATGGAAATAACGATAAAATAAAGACAGGCTTGCAACGTCTCTGTGAGAGAGAGGGTGTAGGGAAGAGAAAGGGACGTAACTAAACGTTCGCTCGGCTTTGTTCCGAACCTGTCGTCACCCGAGGGGACTATACAGAGTGTTGCCGATGATCAAATTTTAACAAGGATACGAAATTGAAAAATGGAAATTGTAAAAAACAAAAATGATACGAACTGACATATTTTTTTATAATATTAATTTAATGTTTCATAATAAAAATTTCTTGTGTAGGGAGTACGTATAATCATTATTTTGTAATTTTTTGTTTGAGTTTTTAGATAATCTTTAGCAAGCAAAATTTTTTTCAACATCTTGCCCCGGATCATCAGTATTTTCCGTTGGCTCGAGCTCGACCGACAATCACTGGATTAAGCCAAGCAACGTAACGCACGCGGGCGAATTCTAAAACAAATAAACTAAAAAAAAGCAAAACATGAAACATAAAATAACAAAATCTGCCGTAAAATCATGAATATATTTTTGTCAAGAATAGTGACATTTTTTATTTATTAAATTTTATTTATTTATTTCTTGTTTGCAATTTTTTTATTCAACAAATATTGTTGTCTTTCTCAAGCAAAAATGAATGTTCCATTTAAACCGTAAATTGTTAATTGAACGTACAGTTTTTCTTCAGAAATAAAACTTTCATTGGGGGAGGAAGATAAAAAAATCTGCAGTATAAGTTTCCTTTTTTTTCCACAAAAAGTGTTTATGAGAAAAGTAAATGATGTTGCAAGAAAATCGTAAATTTTTGTGTGAATGTACAGAATAGTTTTCAAGAAAGAATGCATTTTCTTTTTGTCAATAAATGTTTTTTCTCAACATTTCGGCGTTTCGGTTTTGTACAATTAAGCGTTTCAACATTGAACAAGGCTTGATTTAATCCGGAAATTGTCGGTCGAGCCCGAGCTATGATTGAAGGGTAATTCCGAGGACCCCAGGAAAATACTGCGAGAGTACCGTTGTTTTTTATTATTATTCAAAAGAAATTATGTATTTTCTATTGTCATTTATTTTCAATATTTTTCTTTTTCAAGGAATATTGTTTGAAAAGGTTTTAAAATATGTTACAATTGTGATTTTTTATTTACTATTTATTCATTTTTAATCCAATTTTTGTCAAAGGTTCGTGCACCTCTAGCCGCATCAGGTGCTTATGGAACCTCTCTTTTCACTGATGCATCTTACCCCATATGCAATGCACTTATTATGGAGATTCGATTTTTTTCTATAAACTAAAATCTACTTCGGCCATCTGCACTTGTTTGTCAAACATTAAGTAATTCATAACGCTGTTGGTCTCCTTGCTTTTTATGTTATACCAACTTTTTTATTTGTTTCGGTTGAATGATGAAGCGGACCTGTAAATTGTCGATTAAAAAAGATTTTATATTTTTTTTTTATTTATTTACGCACGCAGAGAATATTTGAAACTGGAACTTGTAAACCTGAACTAGTAAACCGGAAGCAAACAGACAGATTTCTACGCCCAGGCTAGACGGTTGCGGTCATATATAAAATTATATATATATATATATATATATATATATATATATATATATATATATATATATATATATATATATATATATATATGAGATTGACAAGGAAGGTATGTCGGCATTTTTTATTTATATTTTATAGGACGCATTTTCAAATGAGTTTCACACCATTTTCTGGTTTCAATTCGAGCTAGACCGAACGTTTTACTCATGAACTAAGACTTAACGTACGCAACAATGGTAATTTAAGATATTTCGTGGCACGACTACAATCTTAAAGATGATTAGTTTAGTGGCAGCATGTTGACAACGATGAATTAGTAGAAACAAAATAACGCACAATTATTCGAGCACTTGCTTTGGAATTAGACGTATACGACGATTTCCAATCATTTGAGAGAGATTGGATGGACAACATGGGCGCCTCGACGCGCTTAACCGCTGACGAAGCTCCACAACACTTTTCAAAGTTTGAGTTGCATCAAAGAAGATCATGGCGACTCTTTCCTGGTCTGCAACTAGTCTCATTCATTACGGTTTTTTTTTCTGAATGCCGGTGAAAATATTAGCGTCGAGAAATGTATGAACTGCATCAAAAACTTCGAAAAAAACACCTAGCATTAGTCAATAGTAAAAAGCCTAATTCTCTTCCACGAAGATGCATGACTGCACATGGCTGAACCGATTCTGCAGAAGGTGAATGAATGGGGTTTAGAAATCCTGCGTCCTCCGCCATACTCCCCAGTGGCGTCATTCTCACGAGAACGCAAGATTTTTACGTTACTGTCAAAAATACACTTATTTTGTATTGGCAAATGTATGTTGATCGTGATGGTGATTATTTTGCTCAAACCCTGACTTTTTGAGCTGACACATTGAATTTAGAAGTTAAAAATCGCAAGAACTTTCCTTTCAACGTGATATTTTTGATTTTTCGTAAAATATCGATACATTTTATTTTGAGATTGTTGCTTAAAATTGCTTAAAATTGTGACTTATCTCGTTAGTTGAACAAAAAAGTCCGTCGTTTTATATCAATTCCGAATATACATCTGCATAGGTCCTAGACTTATTCTAATATTACCTTATTACTTAGAAAATTCGAATATATTATTTTTATCAGGCCGAACATAAAACAGTGAGGAAATAGTTCATTCCAAAGATATAAGAATAGTTCACAAATACTAAAATTATAGGACTTTCCATATCATCATTATGTGTTTATTGAATTTATTATCATGTTTGATTCTTATTAATGTGTAGTTGGTTGTCTGTATTTGATTATTTACTTTAATTTATACGTGGGTATTTTAATTTCAATAGGATGTTTTTTTCACTGATTTCTTTCTTAGTTATTTAACTTACAATGCGGGGAGACATTTTCAGGGTTAGTTCCTTTTTGTCCATAAACATAATAAGGAGGAAATGTCGACTTATAGTATTTGTAGTAAGTTAGTTGAATTGTTCTTCTTCTTCTTCTTCTTCTTATTATTATTATTATTATTAGTAGTAGTAGTAGTAGTAGTATTTAAAGCATTATTCTGTCTGTACGTAATTCCTTAAGTTTAAACATCATTTAGAAAACTCGGGAAACGTAAAAGAAAAAAATGCATGTTGGGCTTAGCTAGTCCTCCTCCTGCTTTTTTTATTTAGTATATAATGCTTAGAACTCGTTGATATAGTACGACTTTCGAGTTTAAATCATGTGAAGGAAGTCATTTCAGAGTTAGTTCTTTTTTCCAGTAACATAACAAGGAGGAAATGTCGACTTACAATAAAATTGTGGCAATAAAAAACTGGTAACTGGATAGTGAAATAAGGAAAATCGAATTCTTACGATCTAAAAGAATTGTCCTTCTTTTACCAAGAACTGAACACATAAAATTTTACTTAAGCAGAAATCGTACATTCTTTTCCTAATTAAAATTTCCGTCCGTCAGTCGTCAGTCGTCAGTATCTAATTGCATTTTAATCACGTTTATTTTTAATATATTTATTTTGTCCTAATAAATCTTGAAACAAGTGCATGTGTTTAACATAGAAGTTCACTTAAATCTAAAAAGAATAACTTTTTTTTTAAGTTTGCAATAAACTACATCATTATACTTGCAGATTTAATCATGTAGGAATTTCTAATACATTAAAATATGCAAACGGTAACGGTTTAAACAGATTTTTCAGAGTGAAATTCGTAAAGGATATAATTTTATATAATATTGTAATCATTAGTAAATGATTAAATCTGTAGTATAGGTTGTACTATTTAAAATAACAAGACAACGTTATCACGACAGAGGAAACTGGGCTTATGCTGTCGGTATATGCACTTAGATTTCTTCTCAACCCGAATGCAGACTGCTGTACACGATTCTGCTTCCTTACAAACGACGGAAATACGAACTTTTGATGAAGGAAACACGTTTATAGCAGAATGGTCTATACGTGTGGCGGTTCTATCACATTACATAATCTTTGTAAAATTCACATTCCGCTATTTTTTTGTTTTTGATTTTACTAAATTCTTTATTAAGTTTATTAATAAACTTTTATGAGTTTCATATGCATTTAATTTTTTTTTTAAGATTAGGAAACTGCTTCCTATTTCATCGACCTCTACCGGTATATATATATATATATATATATATATATATATATATATATATATATATATATATATATATATATTAAGTAATGTGATTTATAATTTAAAAGTTTTAAATTTTTTTAAATTTAACAATCAAAATTTAATTAAATTAAAAATCAGTTTCATAAGAAGGAACAACAACAAAGTCAATTATCTGTACGATCGTTTCGGAAATCCGTGCTTTTTATTTGTGGTATACATGAAGTCACGTAGAATAATTATACATTATTATATATCTAAATTACAACGAGCATTTCCTGTATTTTAATTAAACTAGTAATTTCACTATTACATTAAAATACACTTAGCTCTTTAGACTATTATTCTAATCTCCTTTAAATTATATATATATATATATATAAATATATATATATATATTTATATGTACACACACATACACACACATATATATATATGCGTGTGCGTGTGTACGTGTGTGTGTGAGTGTATTATTACTTACTACTAGGTGGACACAACGTTACCCAGAATTGAATGATGATCCACGAATTTTTCACACTCCCAACGAGAGAGCATTTGTAACAGTTAATCTCTATTGATTAGGTGCCTTAGTAAGGTCAATAAAAGCAAGGCACAATACCCTGTTTTGTTCTCAGCATTTGTTCTGGAGTTGGTGAGAAGATCATGTCAATGGTTGAACGTTGAGAACGAAAAACACACTGTGATTCAGGATATATTCTCTCAGCAAGAATTGAAGTATTGTCAGAAGTTTGTCATCTATGCTCAGTGCCGAGATGCCCCTATAATTATTGCAGTCGTTGCGATTTGTGTTATTCTTCCATATGGTAACTATGTTTGCATTTCTCCTGTCCTGGGGAACAGCGCCTTCTTCCCAACAACGTAGCAAGAGTTGGTATTATGATTTGGGGAGAGAAGACTTACTGCCGTTGATCACCTCGTCGGAGATTGAAATAATGCCTGGCGCTTTCCCCAGTGGAAGTTTGCCAATCGGACATCATCGATGATGGGTGGTATGGCAAGTTCAGGTAATTGTGCATAGTGTGAGATGCCATCGAGGGGGTTCAGCTTACTTTGTTTTTGTTAAAACAAAGCTCAGAGTAATGTTTGACCCCTTTGTAAAATTGTCCAGAGTTTTCTGTGAGAATTTTTCCTGTCTCAGTTTTTACAGCGCTTGGACCGATTGCTATCTTAATGCTATCATAGACTGCACTGGTGTTTCCAGTATTTGCAACTTGTTGAATGTGTTAATACTTATTTATACACTCGGTACTGATAAGATTATCCATTTGCGACATGTTCGAAGGGCTAATAAATAGCCTTACTTGGGCTATCCTTGTATTCTTGAAGAGCCTTCTCATTAGACTCAATGAGAGGATCTACTTTCTCAGAGTTCGCATCGTACCTGTCATTGTTTTGTCTACCCTTTCTCCTCTCATGAGCTTAGATTGCAGCAGAGTATGCGGCTCTCCTCAGATTTTTCCACATTTATGTAGCCAAGCCATCTAAACTGCAAAATGATCTAAAACTGTCTGACACTGCTTTGGTGTTTTTTTGTCTTGCTTGCGTCGATGTTTGGTTTTTCAGCTTGTTTGATGCGGAAGAATTTCTTTGTTTGTAGTGTGACTTTGCAACGTACCAGTGAGGGATCGGTGTCACAGTCAGTACTGTGATAAGTTGTAGTGACTGTGAAGTTAGGTAGAAACTTTCTCCTAATGAGAATAAGATTGAGTATGTTCCAATGTTTTTTTTTTATCTTGGGTTTCTACATTATACACCATGATGAGGCTTTGTAAAGAAGAAAGTGTTGGATATATATATATATATATATACGTATATATATATATATATATATATATATATATATATATAAAATATTATAGGCATACACACACACATACACACACGCACACACACATACATATATATATATATATATATATATATATATATATATATATATAAGAAATTATAGACAGTTATATTTTATTAATATTTTTATCTGGGTTGTTGTCAACACTACTTGCTCCATGTATTTAAGAAAATATTAATTCGTATTTTTACTTTTATAGATTTATGTGCTAAAAATAAACCATGTCAGTTAATTCAACATATTAGATTGTGTCTATTGCATTTTTATTAAGGAAAATACAATATAAGCTTGATACCTCTCTCATAACCTTTAAATATGCCTTCTTTAATTTTTAATATTTAATTTGTTTGTGTTTTCTACCTATGAATGTGTAACAATTTGGAAAGATACATGCATTCTGCTCAGACTTGTTTTGTTACCAAAAAAAGTTTTATATTGGAGGGTTTTCATAGAAAAAAAGGTTGCGTGTATATACGGATGACATTATTGTTTATAACCATACATTTCTGGGAAGTTTATATTTAATAAATGTATATATTGCCATTTCGGAAAGAGTCAGCAACGATCTTTATGCGGCTCTATTTTGAGGCGATCAATAAGGCATTGATTTTGCATGTGCCATGCTATCGTTAATTAAAAATAGTTCCAAGACTTTATTAATATTTTCTGTTTGATTGTCTCAGCAAATGTACTTTACTACTACGTAAGGGGCGAAATTAACTAAATATTTTAGTTGCTAACAATGCATCAGATGTGTTTAGTGTTAAATCTCTGTCCCATCGCCGCAATCTTGTATTACTTTGTCGATTTGAAAAGTATTTTAATAGAATGTGCTCTAACAAAGTTAACGTACACCTCCCTAAGAAACTGGCTTAGAAAAAAAAACTCACACCCATTCAGTGTTGATGTCCTAAAGTCCGTTTTCATGAGATTATAATTTAGATTTAAATGATATAAGTTACCGTTTTCTTTAATATCGAATATAGTTCTATTTGAGTACACATAACTTGACTTATTGGCTAGAGTTCATATTTTGAGCCTTGCTTAATGGCAGAATCTACAGTAAATATATTTCGTTTAAACAATGGAGTTAAAAGAGCGTTTTCCAGAATAGAAAAAAAAACCTCCTTATTAAATGTTAGGAGGATTTTTCATCGCCTCTTAACAAATATATATCATTTACTCAGCTACCGTTAGCTAGCTCAATAAAGTGGACATTGGGCTTAAAGTTAGTATCAAAACTAATATTATAAGAATCCTTCGTGATAACATGTGCAGTCGCCTCACAATTGACAACAGAGTTGTTGCTATTTGTTGAAGTGTAAAAATATTAATTTATGTTCACTAGTGAAGCTCTCCACATTTTATATGGAATACTCTCTCAATTTCCTATCTACGCTGAAATTTTTAGTGATTGAGTGGATCACAATAATAGCTGCTAAAGTTTGTAAATTTTTCCTGAGAAAGAACGTTCTGTGAAATACTGCGTTTTTAAATTTTGAATATATACTTTGATTTCGCTGTTTTTTGCTTGGCATTTTTAATTTCATGATGTTGTCGGTTCTTTTCTTTACTTTATCATCTTTTCAGTTTCATCATAACTTCTTAATTTTTATTTGAATTGAATAAAATTTCTATTTTTTTTATTTTTTCTGGATTATTACTCTTGTAAACAGTTTGAAGTCAACTGTCAACCTTTTACAGACCATAAAAATCAATAGATTGTCACTTGACATTTCTAAGCGATGTTTAGGATTTTATAATATAGTATGTAATCGTCTCGATTGGCATATATTTTAGGGACGTCAGTTATGTATATACAAAGACTGTTTTGGTTTTCCTTCAATGAGTAATGCTCTTTATATGTTCAACGTCTTACATCATTTATTCAAGTTTTCAGAGATGAACGTCGTTCATCTAACGACTGAATCAATTCTGCAAAAATAGTCGCATTCTTTTTAATAACTTCTACGTAGTTTTGAAATTAAGGTTGTTAACTTAGTTTTTGAATTAGTTTATATGTTAAGGATTTCAGTTGCTACAATTAGATTAAACCGTCCATCGTCGGGTTTATAACTTTTCCAGTTGTAAGCGGGGAGGCTGTTCTAAATAAAATAAAATACTAGTATCAATTTAGAGAAGCTCTGAAGTGTAAAATCTTCCGGAAGTAGTTTAAAATTTTCTGTTGCGTAACAAACACGAAAACATTATGAAGAGTTTAGTAATTTCTCGTGTGAAGAAGAAAATTTGTGTTAGATTTTTTCAAAATGATTCATTATATTTATGGAGCGTTTCCTTTTTCTGAATTATTGCTAGCACTACGCAGCGCAATTTGATCGGTCGGTTCTTATCACATATGTATATAAATATTTGTCATCATACCATCATTATAGTAAAGATATTTCACCTCCCGTTTAAGGTATACAATGAAGAGTTTGCAGCAAAAATTGTGTTGAAAAACTGTATGAACGTAAATATTATAACAAAGTAAAATAAAAAAACAGAAACAAAGTATGTAAGCGTAAATAAATTTGATATATACATATATCTATATATGCATGTATGTATATATACATATATACATCTTTATATATACACATATATATACACCTATATATACACGCATATATACACCTACTCATATATACAGATATATACACCTATATATATATATATATATATATATATATGATAATTGCAACGTCTTCTCATACGAGTGCCACTCCCTCAAGTACTGAAAGTCCATGAGCCGGAAAATAACCTTAACTTTAGTCCTGCCGGAAAAAAAAATTCACACGCACAAGCAGACATGGCACTGAAGATGGTCACTGGTATATATACATATATATATATATATATATATATATATATATATATATATATATGCATGCACGCATGCATACACATATATGCACATACTCACATACAAAAAAAACACATATATGCATACATACATACACAGTACATATATGCATACATAGACATACTTATACATAAACACACACAAGACGGTCATTGGCATGCATACACACACACACACATATATATATATATATTTAAACGCAAATATACATATATACAGATACACACATATCTGTAAACATACACATATGTACATACACTATGAATACACATGCATACGTATACAGACACACATGCATACATACAGATATACATACATACACATATACATACATACACGCACATACATATATACACACACTTACCTACATATACGTACACGTATGTAAATATGCACTCATACATACAGATATACATACACACCTACAAATGCATACCCACATATATATACATACGTACACATACGCACATACATATATACACACACACTTACCTACATATACATACATGTACGTAAATATGCACTCATCCACACATATACACACATATATATGCATACATACACAAATGCATAAATACACATACATACGCCCATATACATACATGCACACATACACACAAACATACATATACATAAATATAAACATAGATATACACACATACACATGTACATAAACATACATACACCTATATAAATATATACAAAGATACATATAATAATGGCAGATCAATTACTACATGCTTCCAGCATTTCAGACCTACACGCGTCACAACTTTTCCGTCGCAATAGGACCGTGTCTTTTGTTTTCTTATAGCCTGAGGGAGTATATGTACCTGATGGTGTTACAGAGTTTTAGCTTTGTATGACAGCTAAATCTCTCTCTCGGTTCAAAATGTTGACAGCCAGCAACAAGCAAGAGCAAGATAGCCAGCAACAAGTCAAACTGCAGACCAGCTTAATGCGGGTACTGGTCTCCCGCTTTATGTTTTTAACTCAGAGATTTGCTTCACCACGGCTTACGGGAGCCCCCCCACCCCGCATACACATGGAAATAAACACATGCGTACATAGACATACGCCAACATACGTGTGGATGCGCACAGACATACAAACGTAATCACGTAGAGGCACACATACGTACACACATACACACACATGCAAAATACACACGAATAAATAGTCCAAAAGTCATAAATAGTAAGTGATCAGCGATTGGACCATTTTTGTCCCTTTTCCTCCCTGCTTGGATTTTTTTTAAAATAAAGTTTGTTTCAAACTCATTTTTTGCAACACATGAAGATAAAATTAACAGACTCGCATATAATTTCCAAACAAAAAAAAAAACGTACGAATTGACAAGACAGTCCAACTGAAAGTTATTTAAAGACGCTTGCACTTTTTTTTAAAAAATAAAGTTTGTTTCAAACTACATTTTTTGCCACACATGAAGATAAGATTAACAGACTCGCATTTAATTTTCCAAACAAAAACAACGTACGAATTGACAAACAAAATTTTGTCAATTATATATATATACATACATATATATATACACCTATATATACACACACATATGTGTATATATATGTGTGCATATATGTGTGTGTGTATGTATGAGTATATATGTGTATATGTGTGTGCATGTGTATATATGTATATATATATATGTGTATAAGTATGTATATATATATGTGTATATATGTATATATGTGTGTTTGTATATATGTGTACATATATGTGTGTATATATGTATATATGTGTATATATGCGTGTATATTGTCCTCGACGGACAAACATCCAAACAATATGACATAAATGCGGGAGTGCCTCAGGGGTTTATCCTTGGACCTCTATTGTTCCTGATATTCATAAACGACCTCCCTGATAATATTGTTTCGGAGATGGGTATATTTGCCGATGACACCACTCTCTATAACATATATGAGGGGAAAACAAATGAACACATATCCAAGAAAATGGCAGAAACACTAGAGGATGACCTCCAATCCGTAGTGGAATGGGGACAAAAATGGTTGGTCTCATTCAATGCTGCTACGACTAAGCTTGTTTCCTTACAACTACAAGAAACCTTCTCTACCACCAATAGCAATGGCCAAGAACACATTGCCTGAAAGTACTTCTTTTAAACTCCTCGGCCTAACGTTTACAGGGAATATGAACTGGAATAGATACATTGATAGCATTGCCAAGGCTGCTGCAAGGAAGGTTGGCTCCCTCTACCGTGCTAGAAAACTACTTACGCCTGCCAGTATCCTATACCTCTATAAGGCAACCATTCGCCCATGTATGGAGTACTGTTGTCACATCTGGGCTGGTGCATCTGCTGCTTGTCTCTCGCTCCTGGACAGGGTTCAAAAAAGAGTCGCAAACCTGATAGGTCCTGAACTGTCATCTAGGCTTCAACCTCTGTCCCATCGACGAGATGTTGCATCCCTCTGCCTGTTCTACAAATACTTTAATGGTGAATGCTTTGACGAACTGCAAACACTTGTACCTCCCCGACGTAACTACCCCCGACAAACCCGACAAGCTACTAAGTCTCATCCCTTTACAGTGGAGATCCCTAGGTGCAAGAAAGCCTTTTACTCCAATAGTTTCTTCCCCAGAACTGCGGGTCTTTGGAACTCCCTTCCGGGATTCTGCTTTCCCAACTGCAATGATATGCAGAAGTTCAAGTGTAATGTTAACAAACATCTTTCTACTCTTCTCCCTTCATAATGACCCCGCTAATTAATTCCCTAATAGTAGCCCCCTGCTTCAAAGTGGCACTGTGCCTTGTTTGGGGTGAAAATTGAATAAAAAAATATATATATATGTATATATGTGTATACATGTGTGTATATATGTTTGTGTACATATGTGTATATATGTGTGTATACATGTCTATATATATATATATGTATATATGTATATATATATGCGTATGTATATATGTGGGTATATATATGCTTGTGTATATATGTATATATATGTGTGTATATATGCATATATATGCATATATATATATATGTGTGTATATATGTTTATATACGTGTGTGTATATATAAATATGTTTATATATATGTGTATATATATGTATATATATGTGTGTATATATGGGTGTATATATATGTGTATATATACGTGTGTATATATGTGTGTATATTTATATGTGTGTATATATATGCGTGTATGTATATGTATGTATATATATGCATGTGTATATATATGTGCGTGTATATACAGGTGTGTATGTGTTTATATATATGTATATATGAATATATATGTGTATATATATATATATATGTATATATATGTGTATAAATGTGTATATATATGTGCGTATATTTGTATGTATATATATGGGTGTGTATATATGTGTATAGAGAAATAAAAAGGACCAAACCGTATTATGTGTATGTATATATATATGTGTGTATATATGCGTATATGTATATGTGTATATATGTGTATATGTGTATATATATATAAGTTTGTATATGTGTATGTATGTGTATATATGTGTATACATATATATTTATATATGTGTATATATAAGTATATATGTGCATATATATATGTATATATGTGTAAGTATATGTATATATATATATATGTATATATGTGTGGTTATATGTATGTGTATATATATATATATATATATATATATATATGTGTGTGTGTGTGTGTGTGTGTGTGTGTGTGTGTGGGTGTGTGTCTATATATACAGTCCTGGCCAATATCATAAGGCCACTTAAGAAAGTAATGTAATCAAACAAATGGTCGAAACCGGTGCCAAAATTATTTTCTTAAAAAACAAACATTTTCACCTGGTCAAAATGATAAGACCACTTTAATGAAATCGGCTTGTATTGAAAAAAAATGAATACGAAAAGCTTTCTATGTTACAAAAAGCAACTTTTTAGTTGATAAAAAAGCATCTTACAAAATTATAAATGGCAAAAGGGAAACCATTATCAGAGTTCGGGAGAGGAAGGATCTTTGAGCTTAATAGTGGTGGACACTCCCATAGATCCATTGAAAATGAAGTGAATCGTAGCAAAACTGTCATCACAATTTTTTTTTAAGAAATCCAGATCAATATGGGCACAAAAAGAGGTCAGGTCGACCAAAAAAATAACGCCATCACTGGAGCGCCGTATCAGAACAAGTTTTAAAAAAAAACTAGTATGAGATCAAGTCGATTGAAAAGCCAAACAGCAGCAGAATTTAGTCCTAAAACCATCAGAAGACATCTGAAAATGAAGGGGTTCAATAATTTAAAGCGACTGGAGAAACCACGTCTTCTTGAACAGCAAAAAACTACCCGACTTAAATATGCCGCCAATACCAGACTTGGGATGAAGAGTAGTGGGAAAATGTAATTTTCTCCGATGAGAAAACTTTTAATCTAGATGGTCCAGATGGATTTCAACACTACTGGCATGATAAAAATTTGCCCAAAGAGACTGTTTCAACTCGGCATAGGAGAGGAGGGTATTTAATGATCCTGGGTGCTTTCTCGTCAGCTGGGACCCTAAAGTTTCAAGTAGTGAAAGGCCGGCAAACATCATTGAAGTACATTTGAATGCTTGAAAATGCTTTTCTCAGGACTGAAGGGCCACGTCTGTGTGGAAGAAATTGGATTTTTTCAGCAAGACAACGGTTGCGATACACACTTCTCGACAAGCACGAGAACACTTTTCTTCAAATAATATAGAATTGTTAGATCATCCAGCATGTTCTCCGGACCTCAACCCAATTGAAAATCTTTGGGGATGGATGGCAAAAGAAGTGTTCAAGGATGGAACCTAGTATGATTCGATAAAGGAACTTTCTGATTCAGTTTTCTGTACATGGGATAAAATTCTTTCGCAACTGATAAAAAACTTAGTCGCAAGCATGCCGAAGAGAATGTTTGAAGTAATTCGTAATAATGGAGGCTATACTAAATACTGAGACCCTTTTTAGTAATTTATAATCGCCTTTTGTTAGATAAATTATCAGTGGTCTTATCATTTGACCAGGTGAAAATGTTTGTTTTTTAAAAAATAATTATTGGATCAGGGTTAAGGTTTCGAATTAAGCAGATTTCATTTTTTCCATCATATTTTCCCTTTTGGCAATGGTTTCAACCATTTGTTTGATTAAAAATTCGACAATAAGCGTAAACGGTTACTTTCTTAAGTTGTCTTATGATTTTGATCAGGACTGTATATGCTTATATATATATGTATATATGTGTGTATATGTGTATATATATATATACATATATATATACACATATGTATATATATGTATATATATATATATATATGCATTTATATACGTATGCATGTATATATGTGTATGACTGAACCCCTTTTCGGGGTCAACGGCCAACTAGCACCGTGTGTGTTTTTGTGTGTCTGTGTGTGTGTGTTGGGATGGAGAGGCAACCTTTCTCGGAGAAGCAAATCTCTTATTTAAAAAAAACATAAAGCGGGAGATCAGTACCAGTATTAAACTTGTCAGCAGTTTAAGTTGTTGCTGGCTATATGCTCTTGTTTGTTGCTCAGGGAGCTGTCTATGAAAATGGTCCTGTGGCGATGGAAGTCATTTTTGGGCTCATGGACTTTAAGTGTCTGAAAGAGTGGCACTCGTCTGACAAGATGTTGCAATCATCATGTATGTATGTATTGAAAAAATAACCGTTTAGGATTAGAATGTCTTAAAATAGGACAGAGTATGATTGTTTATAAATGTAAAATTACAGGATGAAGTAGAGGAACTTGTTTATTGAAATTTGGCGCCCTAAACGATGGTAGGCATGAACTTAAAGTTTGGTTTTAACCGTGCGTTATTTTTTTCTGTATTTATCAGAAACCCCAGTGACCATCAGTCAGTGTACGAAGTTGGAACGCGCTTTCACTCTTGAGCCATATTTTTAAGCAGCCGCTGAATCGTCGCAACGCAGTGTGCATTTTGTAAACATTTCAATATTGCCCACTGTGGTCGTGTTCCTGGTCAGCAGTCAATTGTTTCATTGGTAAACAACTTTAGGGAAATGGTTGATGCAAAGAAAAAGAAACCTGGCCTCCCACGAACAGCTAGGTCACTCCAGAACATTGCATGTTCTCTAAGGTGCCTGCTCGTTCTGTGAAAAAAATCCTACATGAAAATTTGAAATTTCATCCATACAAATTGGTTATGTTGCAGAAACTTAATATATGCGATGCTACTGCTCGTGAAAATGCATGCGAGGCGCTTTTCGCCTTGCCCCATGACACACATGTTTTCTTCAGTGATGGGACTCAGTTCTATGTTTCGTGATCTGTATATAAGCAAAACATGCGCTATTGAAGCCCCTAAATGGTGGCCTATAAGAGGATAGAACACTTTCAGGCGTTAGATATGTTGAGCACATTGCCAGGGCCGCTGCGAAGAAGGAGGGAGCTCTCTACCGTGTTAGAAAGCTACTAACGCCTGAAAGTATCCTGTACCTCTATAAGGCCACCATTCGCTCATGTATGGAGTATTGTTGTCATATTTTGGATGGTGCATATGCCAATAGTTTCTCGTTCCTAGACAAGGTTCAAAAGAGAGTCGCCAATCTGATAGGTCCTGAATTGTCAGCTAAACTTCAGCCCCTGTCCCATCGACGAAATGTTGCATCCCTCTGCCTGTTCTACAAGTACTTTAGCGAACAATGCTCTGACGAACTGCAAGCACTTGTGCCTCCACGACATAAATACCGCCGACAAATCCGACAAGCAGCTAAATACCACCCCTTCACAGTAGAGATGCCTAGATGCCTTCTACTCCAGTAGTTTCTTCCCCAGAACAGCTAGACTTTGGAATTCCCTTCCGGGTCCCTGCTTCCTCGACTGCATTGACATGCAGAAATTTAAGTGCAACGTGAACTGACATCTTGCTGCCCAACTCCCTACACAGTACCCCTGATGCTTATGTCCCCGATAGTAGCCCCCTACACCAAAGTGCCAATGTGCCTTGTTTGGGGTAAAAATGTAATAAAAAAATTGAAAAACAAAAAACATTCACGAAGCTGGCGCCAACATATTCAACGATATGCTGGAAAGAGTTTACCGAAACTTTAGTGTTTGATAAATTCAGTTTGTAGTTATTATGGACGCTTTCTTACTGAAATTATTATTAAAATTGGAACAACACAAAATTCACACGTTGCACTAATATGTGTACCTACATTACTTGTGTTTAAATCAATATTCCACGTAAATATTTTTTCAACTTTTTCAAACAGGATATCACGTGTACGTATGTATAATAAAATATTAAATGAAATCACGTTCTAGGTAAAAAAATATTTGATTAAAGTTAGTAAAGTTTTAAAATTGTAATTTTCTTATCTTTTTAATCAGATAATTTTTGTTCCCTGTAATTCGCTGTGAAGTAGAGACCATCTATTTAATGTTTAACTTTAAAAAGGCACGTTGTCGCGGAAGTCTAATATGATTTGACAGGAGAGACATTAAGAGCATCTTTCCAAAATGTAATATTTTTAATAAACAGAATAAACGATTTCGAACTTATGTTTAGGTTAAAATACCTTATTACAAATTAGAAGATTTTTAAACTACAATTTTTTAATACTAATTTCGGATCGTAAAATATTAACCATCATTGCAAGTATTTTAGTAATAAGAAATAGGCATACATATGATTTATTATAAAGGTTGCAATACTACGACGTCGCGCTGTTTTTACAACCCCTGTGACGTTATATAACGAGTGTCTTATGAAACAGAATTTGCAATTATGAAATATTGTATTGTTCGATACCAAGCACATGTTATATATATATAGCTGTTTTTAAAGGTTGATAATGTTAACAAATAATAAAATAGGTTATGTTCTTACACATGGAAATAGAAGATACAATGTTTGATGCAAAACTATGTTCAAGTATATGCTCAAATAGATTTCAGGAGACAATGCTCTCCCCTCATTTTGATACAAACATTTTAACAAGTGTTTTGTTACTTTGCATGCATTGCCAGTTTTTAAAGGAAATATTTTGTTCGGGTGTGCCAAAATATGTTTTTTTTTAACCCTGCGTTAAAAATATTTTGTCCCTGTATGCATAATGTCTCTTTGAAAACAATAAGTAGGTCTATTAGGCAATCAAGTATACAAAGTTGTATCAACACGAAAAATGCATCAAATCTGTTATCTTTAATCAGATTTCACCCTTGCTTTCAATTTACTCATTTATTACTTAAGTTAAAGATGCAGTTATTTTGATATATTTCTTAATTTCTTATACGTGTATGATTTTGTACTGGTTGAAAGACAACCATCTAATTTTTAATGTATTGTAAATTGCTGACATTACAAAAGAAATCTGTAAACTATGCCTTTTCTACAACCGTCTAGTTCGAACGTAGCCCCGCCACGATATTGTTTTACCACGTTGATCCAAGTGAAACATATTTATCTAACAATAATGTCCAATGTAATTACCAATATCTGGTTAATGTAGTCTAAAAAATCTGTGTATATTCATTAGTTTGCCAAATATTTATAAATAGTAGAGATCTACATCTCACTATATACACATTTAAATTTTGTGTGCATAGAGTATGTTTCTTGTATCCATGTAAAATAGAGACTTGTCAACCATTTCGGCATAACCAATCAACTTAGCGACATTCAATATGGTTTCCGTTTGGAGAGATCTACATCCGATTTACTAGCTGTAATGTCACGTAGGATCAGAGAATTTATCCACGGAGGAGTCCTTTTAAGAGTAAACCTCTTGATATCTCAAAAGCATGGAAGACGGTTTGCATAATGATATACTTTACAAAGTGTCCAGCTGAATGTTTCTCGCAGTTTTCCCCGTTAGGGATCCCCCCTCTTTTTTCTTTCTATTCAAAAAATTGCTACATTGCCAAAATTGTGTTTATTCATAAAGTCTGAAGATATGCTGGTTTTTTAAAATTTTCAAACGCTATAATGCTTGAAATTGTCGAACTGGACATGGAAACAATTGTAACATGAAATGAAATACACTTTTCGTTGCCATCAACATCTTGTCTTGAAGTCTTTATTGTGCACACACAGTATATTAATGCTCAATTATGAATTATGAATTCTGTTACTTAAACTTTAAGCCAACCTTTTTTGGCTTAAAACCTATTATGAACATTTTCTGAATCACACGAACTCATTATATTACATATAATTATATATGTATATATATATATATATATATATATATATATATATATATATACACAGGGTGACAAAAAAAGCAAAAGCTAAATGGAGACCATCTAGAACATATACTGTAGAACGGAGATAAAAAGGCCAAAATCCCTACTGTTTTGATGTGATGTTTTGAATAGAATAAACTTTTTATGGCTAAAGTTTCATTTCATTCGGACAAAACACTAAGAAACGGGGCGTAATTAGAGTTAGGGCCTGTTTTATTGGGCCACTCTGTATATATATATATATATATATATATATATACATACATATATATATATATATATATATATATATACCCTCTTCCAGTCTTTGACATAAATTTTTTGGGGGCAGGTTCGCAATCGCAAAGCACACCTCTCCCGAGTCGACATTGTACAATACAGGTAGTAACTGAAGGCTATGTACAGAACGACTGAAAACGAATGCTGGGATAAACGGAGACCACATTCATCCCCATGAATTCCCAAGTCGTAACCCAACCAGGCTCAATGTTGAATAACCTCACTGATCTGAAGAGAACTGACGTGCTAACGCGATTATGCTTTATATATACATCATATATATATATATATATATATATATATATATATATATATATATATATATATAATGAGAAAGCCTACATTCCAAATTTCATGAAGTTGAAGACCTTCCAATTTATTTCTTTAATTCAGTTTACACTTATAAATCTTGACAGTATTTTTTTTTACTAATTCACTGAGTGGTATAATTATAAAGTGATTGATTTTGTTCTACGACATAGATTCTACCATGAATAGTAAGTGTCAACCGAATTAAAGGAATAAATTATAAGATTGTCAACATTATGAAAATTAGAATATAGGCATTTGGATTTCTCTTATAAGGTCTGAAATTACATTAAGTTCTTTTTTTTAAATAAGGATTGCTATATAAAAAAGGAAACAGAAATAAATAAAGAAAGAATATTTCCATATATATATGAAACAAATATTTCCATATATATATATATATATATATATATATATATATATATATATATATATATATATATATATAATGTATATGTAGATATATTAAATCAAAATTACAAATGAATTTACCAAAATGATCCAAGATGGTAAAATTAAAGTAAATTATAAATATTAAAAATTAATATTTATAAAATTATCTCAGCCAGATAAAAAGCTCAATGAAACCAAATAGGAAATACAGATTATTATATGAGCAAACAGTTAATAAAATATGTTAAAAAACACTTTGAAATGAGTTAAAAACATATTTAATCTGAAAAGGAAACACTAGATAAATGGATAGTCCTTAATCCGCGGAGTTTCGAACAAATATTTTCCTTCTCATCAGAGGGTAGGAATTAGAAAAATGCGGGATTGGATTTTGCATGCAGAAGTATTCGATAAATTGGAAAAAGATGGTCCATAATAATCCAAAGGCAGAAATCCATGGAATAATTCACAAAAAATGTGTACAAGGGGAAAAAAAGAAAAGATTCAAATAATATTAATAAAAGAAAAATAAGATGTGCTTTTCACTCTACTTCCGAGCCATAAATATCTTCTTCCGATTACGGGATCTCCTTGGATTTGACTTGTACAAATGGAAATTCTTTTAACTTTTTTGAAGTTTTACATTTGGATTTTACCGTCACTGGATTTTTTATCTTACACCAGACTATCCATTCGTGTGTAATCACCTTTTTCTTTACCATATTCCCTCTGCTTCACTTTTTTTTGTTTTCAAGTAAGATCTTTGACTTACTTGTTGTTTCATCAAATACTTCTGCATGCAAAATCCAATCCCGAATTTTTCTAATTCCTACCCTCTGATGAGAAGGAAAGTATTTGTTCGAAACTCCACGGATACCGGACTATCCATTCATCTACTGTTTCCCTTTCAGATTAAATATGTTTTTAACTCATTTCGAAGTGTTTTTAACATATTTTATTAACTGTTTGCTTATATATATATATATGTTTTTAACTCATTTCGAAGTGTTTTTAACTCATTTCGAAGTGTTTTTAACATATTTTATTAACTGTTTGCTTATATATATATATGTTTTTAACTCATTTCGAAGTGTTTTTAACTCATTTCGAAGTGTTTTTAACATATTTTATTAACTATTTGCTTATATATATATGTTTTTAACTCATTTCGAAGTATTTTAACTCATTTCGAAGTGTTTTTAACATATTTTATTAACTGTTTGCTTATATATATATATGTTTTTAACTCATTTCGAAGTGTTTTTAACTCATTTCGAAGTGTTTTTAACATATTTTATTAACTGTTTGCTTATATATATATATGTTTGTAACTCATTTCGAAGTGTTTTTAACTCATTTCGAAGTGTTTTTAACATATTTTATTAACTGTTTGCTTATATATATATATATACATATAAACGTTTGAGCCCTCTACGAGTGGCGGACGGATGTTTATTTAAATAGACATTCGGACAGTTAAATTTCGGCCACCGATTCCGTAGTCAGGGGGTAGAACTGCCGACTGTCATAACGACGGTTCTAGGTTCGATCCTCGGCTTGGGAGAGGTGTTAGTCTAGCGGCACTGATGAGTTGTGAAACAACGAAACAGGTCTGTATGTCGATGACTAAAATATATTTTATAAAGCCCCCCTCTTGGGTAGAGCACTATCGTAAATTATCTTACTCGCTACTTAATTTAGCTGAAAAAATGCGAAGCTCGCGGTTTGTTTACAAACAAATGTTTGAGCCCTCTACGAGTGGCGGACGGATGTTTATTTAAATAGACATTCGGACAGTTTAATTTCGGCCACCGATTCCGTAGTCAGGGGGTAGAACTGCCGACTGTCATCACGACGGTTCTAGGTTCGATCCTCGGCTTGGGAGAGGTGTTATTCTAGCGGCACTGATGAGTTGTGAAACAACGAAACAGGTCTGCATGTCGATGACTAAAATATTTTATATATATATATATATATATATATATATATATATATATATATATATATATATATATGAGCAAACAATTAATAAAATATGTTAAAAACACTTCGAAATGAGTTAAAAACATATTTAATCTGAAAGGGAAACAGTAGATGAATGGATAGTCCTTAATATATATATATATATATATATATATATATATATATATATATATATATATATATATATATATATATATATATATATATATATATATAACACAAATTGGTTAGGAAATCAAATATTAAACTCGTGTTTTGACATTATGGAAGCGAATATTTCGCAAAAGAAAAAAAGAACGCAGTAAACTTGAAATGGTGAAAGAGAGCTGAGAATGATTTGTTAATGAAATATATCAAAGAACTTTTAAGTCTGATGCACGTATTCTTCCGTGTGTTAACGTATAAAATTGCTATCTCGTCAGATTTCTTTGGTTCCAGAAAGGAAAACCAATAATGAGTCTTGTGCATATAACATGCAATTATGTTAGCTTGATTCATTTTTACTAATATTTTGTTTATAGATATCAATCTTCAGACAATGGCTGCTTGCATTGTAAAGCAATGGAGTTTTAGAGTAATTCGGTACAATTCAACTTCGCTAGCTTGTTATTTTTTCATTGTCGGAATAAAACACAACGATTCCGTATAGTTTTGTTCTATTAAGCAAAAAAGGCACGTTCATAAATATCCCTACCTTTAATACTCTCTCTCTCTTTATCTCTTCTCTCTCTCCTCTCTCTCTCTCAGTATATATATTTATATAGGGAGAGAGACAGAAAGAGAGGAAGAGGGAGAGAGGGGG
Organism: Euprymna scolopes; assembly: GCF_053919585.1. Lineage (NCBI taxonomy): Eukaryota > Metazoa > Mollusca > Cephalopoda > Sepiida > Sepiolidae > Euprymna > Euprymna scolopes. The sequence continues at coordinate 3,396,265 of NC_136509.1, read as the reverse complement.
GAAGATATTAGCATTTTCAATCAATCAATATCGGTGAAATCAATATGTTTTTTTTCAATCGAATCGATTATTTGCCTTCTCCAGTTGTAAACCCACTGCAGTGTCCCGGCTGAAATTTAACCCCCCCCAGTGACTAAGACAACAATGAAGTGTAGCTACATTGCACTCTACAGAAACTACGGTTGATTTTAAGAAATTATTTCATACAATTACCCGAATTTAAGTTCAAAAAGCAATTACAAAATATGCAATGATCGTTTTCTAACCAAAAAACATTTCTTGTCATTGTCTTATAAAAATACGTAATATTGGTTTTATACGTCTGGCCCTACAAGTTATGACGTGATTAAACATTTCTCATACGCAAGTAAGTTAATGCTGCATGAATGTGCTTACTTGGATCAAAATCGGATTTTTTTTTAATTGGGTTTTTTTTTAATCTCAAGTGTGGATACTTATGGAAGGTATTCCTATACAGATCCGATCTAAGAACACTTCCAAAGACACATAAAATCGTTCAAGCTGTTTTGGAGTCAATCCAACTTACACGTATATGCAAGGAAAAGGGAATCATATTATGTTGGTGCAAGAATAATGTCGTTTTTGACGTTCAACTACTAGTCAAAAACAACATTATTTTTGCATCAACCTGATATATATATATATATATATATGTGTGTGTGTGTATATATATATATATATATACGTCGGTTACGTTACACTTGAACTTCTGCGCGTCAGTACTGTTGGGGTAGCAGGGACCTAGAATATAATTCCAGAGTCTAGCGGTTCTGGGGAGGAAACTATTGGAGTAAAAAGATATTTTACATCTGGGGATCTCTACAGTGTGGGGTGGGATTTAGCAGCCTGTCGTGTTTGTCGAGGGCGATCACGTCGTGGGGGTACAAGTGATTGCAGTTCGTCAGAGCATTCATCATTAAAATACTTGTAAAACAGGCAGAGGGATGCAACATGTCGTCGATGGGACAGAGGTTGAAGCTTAGATGCCAGTTCAGGGCCTATCAGGTTTGCGACTCTCTTTTGAACCTTGTCAAGGAGCGAGAGACATATAGCAGATGCACCAGCACAGATGTGACAACAATACTCCATACATGGGCGAATGGTGGCCTTATAGAGGCACAGGATACTTTCGGGTGTAAGTAGTTGTCTAGCACGGTAGAGAGAGCTCAGCTTTCTTGCAGCGGCCCTGGCAATGCCTTCAATGAAATTGTTCCAACTAATGTTTCCTGTGAAGGTTAGGCCAAGGAATTTGAAAGATGTACTCTCAGATAAAGAGTCGTTGGCCATTGCTATAGGTGGTAGAGAGGGTTTCTTGTAATTATTGAATGAAACTAGTTTAGTCTTGGCGGTATTGAACGCGACCAACCACTTTTGTCCCCATTCCACCACGGATTGGATGTCTTCCACTAGTGTTTCTGCCATTTCTTTAGAAATGTGTTCATTCGTCTTCCTGTCGTGCCTGCCATAGAGTGTAGCGTCATCAGCATATATACCCATCTCAGAGGCAATTTTGTCGGGAAGGTCATTTATGAATATCAGGAACAATAGAGGTCCAAGGATAGAACCCTGGGGCACCCCCGCATTAATATCATATTGTTTAGATGTACGACGTCGATGACAACCTGGATTTTTCTCTTATCTAAGAAGGATTTAATCATGTTAAGTATTCTACCAGTGATACCGTATGATCTAATTTTCCTGAGGAGACCCTCATGTCATACCCTATCAAAAGACTTAGATATATCTAGAGCTACCGCTCTGCCCTGCTCCGCTTTGTCCAGCGAATGGTATATACGTTCAGAGATTACAGTGAGGATATCTGCTGTGGAACGGGCTTTTCTAAATCCATATTGTTTGTCAGTCAGAAGTTTAGCATCTGTAAGGTGATGGACTAGAGCATGGTTAATTAAGGTCTCAAATATTTTGGCAAAAAGTGGGAGGAGGCTAATGGGGCGATAATTTGATGGGTCAGTCCTTTCACCAGAATTCCTGAATACTCGTATAACAGAAGCAGTTTTCCTACTTCTGCTGAGCACTTTTTTAATAGCACAGCTGGGATGAGATCGGGTCCAAATGCTTTTGGAGTGTCTAGCTTGTTAATGATAGCATGCATCTTAGCAGGGGTGATTTTCAGATCGTCTTGCGTGGCGTCTGTCCGCATAGGAAAGTCAGGTAGGAGGTGGTTGGAAGGGTCCAGTGTGGAGTTTGAGGCAAACCGACTGGCAAGCATGTTAGCCTTGTCGGTTGCTGAGGAGACAACCTCGTGATTGTTGGTTAGTGGGGGAATTATTGATTGCCCATTATGTACTACACTTTTGTAGATTTTCCAAAAGTCTCGAGTTCCTAGCTTTTGTGCTTCAATGCGCTTTTTAGTTTTTTCCGTAAATTCTCTCTTAGCTGTCGCTATTTCTTTCTTAACGTTAGTTCTAGCTTCTATATACTTCAGTCTGGTTGAACTGGACTTATGTCGGTTAAACCTACGGTATGCATGCTGCTTTTGAGCAATGGCAGTTGCGCAAGTCGAAGTAAACCATTAAGGAGAGTGGGGCTTACTATAAAATTTCCGCATGGGAACATGTGCTTCGATTGTAGTTTTGAACCAGTCAGTGGTCTCGTTTGCACAGTGTTCAGCAGGGAGAGAAAAATATTTCTCCATGGGTCAGCTCTGATTAATTCCCTGATGGCTTCTTTTCATAATATCTCGTTGTCTTGAGCACTGGCTCTTCAGTTTTGGCTCTAGAGTTTAGGACGATTTCAACCATTATCACTGCATGATCAGCGTTCCCGATTGGGCTGTGGGCATTCGTTATGCAGTCATCGGGAACTGTGGTCAAAAACAGATCTAGAAGTGATGCGTGTTGTTCTTTCTGGTCAGGGAAACGGGTTGGAAACGTAACAATTTGTGATAGGGAGTGAGATATAGTGAAGCTATGAGATGTGTTGCCCGCTGCCTCTGTGTAAGTTGAGAATCCAAGCCAGTTTTTGTGGTGGGCATTAAAGTCACCAAATACATGTATTTGTGCGCTAGTGTCGAGGGGCAGTGCCGCGTCTATGCTGTCAGAGACTTTGTTTTTGATGGTGCAGTCCCGAGTCGAGGGAGAGCGGTAGAGAAAATAAAAGTAGATAATATTGTGTTGCATGTTTAGTCTAAAGCACATAAAGGCTTGATCATCTGTTTCTAGTTTTGTTTCTCTTGTCAGGGGGGAGGATATTACGAATGTAAACTCCACGTCCGTGCATGTGTCTGTCAGAGACCTTCCGGCAGAGTGGGAGATATCCAGCCATGTTAAAGTGGTTAGAGGGGATGGAGGAGTGCATGTTAGTCTCACTTAGTGCTTAGATATCAGGGGTATTTGTTAAGAGAAATGCTTCAACATCAGCTAAATTAGTTCTAAGCCCACGGATATTTGTGAATGCAAGCCTCAAGGGAGGAGCAAGTTGAATTTGTTTGTCCCTAAGCCTGGTTTAAGCTTATTTTTAGATTGTACTGTCGTCATATTTTTAAAGAGTTTCGGTTTAGGTAAGGGGGAGCTAAACAAGAGGTTATGCAGAGCATCAGACATGCATCACAAGTAGACCATCAGCTGACCTTTCTCCACTTAGGATTGTGGCTTCAGGAAAGCCCACCGGGGATGAGTGCAGGGTCCCTTTCCATGCACGTCATGGTACTACAAACAACCGGATATTATTCAACTGTTGATGGAGCAGCCGCTTTAAGTTGATGGAGCAGCCGCTACCAAAGAGTTAGGGATCATATACTACCAGTCGAGAACAGCAGCCAGGAACTGTCAATCCGGTACCCTCAACCCATTAGAAGAAGGTCAACCCAATCTAATTGCTCAGGCATAAATTGTACTCAAGCACTCCCAAATGGCCAGTTTTAGGGGTGGGGTGTGCTGGGAATGGGGAAAAACGGCGTTCGTTGCCCTAGCCAAGAAACAAGATCAACCGTTGGGTGTTTCTGTCGAATCACTGAGATAGTGTATCTGCGCTTGACTAATAGGCAAAGAAGGAGTATGGAAGTCGGGCGATAGACAGAGCATATCTACTCCAGAAGCAGTTTAGGTTTGTAAACCAGTGAATTTGTTTGATTCACCAGCTCTAGGAAGGTTGTCATCCAAGACTGAAGAGGCCTCCCTCCCCTTTTGTTTAGTTTCAGAGTTTTCCTTCTCCTTGACGGATGATCTGGGAAGACATACTGGGTCCGTCAGCACTGAGAGGGTTTGCTCCGCGCCTAGGTTCTAATCCAGGTGTATCAGCGACCCCGCGTGGTTAGTTAGTTTTACTGGGTTAGTTTGTGCAGGTTATGTCTCTACTGATTTGTTACACTCCTCAAAGTGATTTAGGAGCATTGCGATTTAATTGTTAATGGATAAAGGGGGTGATTGGAGTTCATGCAGTGTAAGCATCTATGATTGTAAGAGGTTTTGTTAGGGAGGAGATAATGTGGTTTAAGTCTTACCATTTTATTTATTTTATTTATGTTAGCTTAGGTCTAGGATAATGTTACAGTATGAGTAGGTATTCAGAATTGAGCTATGAGTTGTGCCCAAACTATTTTAGATGATAGAAGAGTTAAGATGTAATGCAATATAGTATGGATAAAACAGCAAGTTTTGAGTCATACGTAATTAGGTGAATAGATATATGGGCATGTTTTAAGTACGCGTGAATAGAGTTGAAGTTGTAGGAATTTTCAAGTAAGAGGCATGGGACATTTTGCATAACAAGGAGTGTCGGTTCAATAACGTATTAATCGTTGCAAAACTCTCGAGGAGAGCTATGTAATGCAGATATGTGTGTATATATATATATATATATAAATATATATATATATATATATAAATATATATATATATGTGTATACATATAATTATGTATATATATATATATATATATATACAACAGTGCTCTACCCAAATAGGGTATATATATATATATATATATATATATATGTTCCCTCTATCCAAATAAGGTATATATATATATATATATAACTATTTCATTTATTCACATTAATTTACTATACGAAAGTATAGATTTATGCGTAAACTTTAAGTATTTACTTCAAAAGTGCTCAATACGTAGGTAGAGCTAGTTAGTAATTTATAAAATATATATGGCGATTAAGCTACACTGAATATTCTGCGTTTCAATCAAACTATAGGATTCGTCAGGCTTATGCGCGAATTCTGTCGTTGCTTCTTGTTTTTATACATGTTGAGGATTACTAGTTGGCAAATCAGCTTTCTAATGTCCACCGCGCCCCTTCCTACCAGCCAATGGGCATGCATTTTATCAAACAAAGGATCTGTTATAGAGCTAGGTTAGTGGTTTTAGGTAGAGGTTCTTCTTTTTTTTCTTTTTTTTTTAAGTATATAAAAAAAAAGAAGCAGAACGGCCACCTAAAACCACTAACTCCCTCAGGCACTTGTCTATGAAAATGGTCTTGTGGCGATGAAAGTCATTTTTGGTCTCATGGAAATTTTGTGTCTGAGGGAGTGGCACTCGTCCGACAAGACGTTTCAATCATATATGCATATATATATATATATATATGTATGTATATATATATGTATATATGCATATATATATGCATATATACATATATATGCATATATATCTATGCATGTATACATATATATACAAATATACATATATATATTTATATATATATACTATCTTTTGCTAGTGCATAGTCGTAAAAACCTCATTCTCTACTTAATTGGCTGAAAAAGTCGAGGCTCGCTCTTTGTTTGTAAACAAGCCGTGTGAGCACTATAAAAGTGGTGGACGAATGTTTCTTTATAGTATACATTTGTAGAGGTAATTTACGGGCGCTTCTCCAGTGGGCCGGTATGGTAGAATAGCTGACTGTCAACGCAATTGTTCTAGATTTAGTTCTAGGCTTGGGAGAGGTACTATTCTAGCCGCACTGATAAGTTTTAATACAACGAAACAGTACTGTATGTTATGACTATATATATATATATATATATATATAAATATATATATTATATACAGATTTATATATATATATATCTATATATATATATATATATGTATTCATGTGTATACACATAAGATGAGGAAGAGAACTTAGAAATAGCTTTATTATATTACTAGATCAATAATAAAGGAGTAATAGCGAGAAAACCTCTCTACGTATTAAAAACGGAATATAGATTACATGTTGTATTATTCTGATGAGAAGTAATTAACTACGAAATGCCAAACCGTAAATAGTGTAATTACTTATTACGCCTTTTGTTATTGATCTGATTATATAATAAAGTTCCTCTGTCATTTTTTATTTGATATCTTTATTTGCCCTCTATTCATGCTGTTCAGTTTTCTCTCTTGATCACTTGGATTTAGTTACAAATAAATTCTTTGATAACTTCATTATATATATATATACACATATATATATGTATACATACTTCATATATATATATATATATAATTTAAAGGAGATTAGAACAATAGTCTAAAGAGCTGAGTGTATTTTAATGTAACAGTGAATAATAATATAATAAGCTCGATAGTTAAATGTCCTAGAGCTAATTCAATATTAAGTAATGTGATTTATAAATTAAAATTTAAAAATCAAATTTTAATTAAATAAAAAAATCCGTTTCATAAGAAGGAACAACAACAAAATCAATTATCTGTACGACCGTTTCGGAAAACAATGCTTTTTATTGTGGTATACATCAAGTTATGTAGAATAATTATATATATTTTTTGGTAAGCAAGGTCTCCTCATCAGCAAATGTTGGAAGGTGTTTATTGAATTTAAAAGACACCATAAATAAACCTAGCATTAAAAGTAAGGCAGATGAATGTGAAAAATTGAAATAAAAGGTCTGGATTTAAAATTTATAAGAAAATTAATATGGGTTAGAGGTAGAATAAGTAGAGAAAAATCTATATTTTTGAATTTACATAATAAATTTGCTTTAAAAATATATAGAGATATTTACCTTTTAATTTTTCTTTTTTTTTAAATCAGGAACTGTAGTTAAAATAGTCATTTAGATGTTTGCTATAGCTTTTTATCTTATTGAATGATGAATTTTAAAAAGGGGGGACGCTCGTGCAATAATTTGTTTCCGTTAGCGTATTTTTGATTTAAAGACGCTACGGTTTATATATAGAGAATATTATTATTACATGTTTTAAGGGGACATAATAGTAGGTGTCCTACTAATAAATTCACACTAGTCATACATACATCACAGTCATCAAACATACACACACATAATACACTTATTAATATTAACATAATTGGCTACACATGTTCATACCTGTTTTCAAACCTTATTTAAAAAAATGTCTCATCCGGTATTATCTTAAAAAAGATAAATAAATTTAAATCTGTCCACCTTCATGAAGTTGTTTCTTCTTAGTACTAAATTATCAAATTAACAGAATGAGAAAGTGAGAATAATAGAGAACGTACAAGACATTTGTGTCTAGAAATAAAAGAGCGAAAAAGCAGGTAATTAAGAAAATATAACCATATTATGTACTAAGTAAGAGTTTTCTCTCATTTATATATATATGTATGTATATATATATATATATATTCACACATATACTTACATTCATATATACATATATCCACACATATACATACGTCCATATGCACATGTATCCACAAATGAACCTACATTCATATACACATATATAATCACAGATTAACTTACGTTCAGATGCACATATATCCAAACATATACTTACAATTGATTATCAAATTTGGCTTTATTGCATGGTTTGCTAAGATCGTGCCTTTATGAAATTAGTATAAGTTTTCACGCATAATCAGAGAATATTAACAACCGGTGGAGTCGTAGTAAAAGCTATTCTTACATATTTCCGATGCTTTCCTCCTCTGTAAATAACTTTTGCAAATAGATTTTCATAATCGCTACCGTCGTTTGTTATTTACTTCTCAAGAGCAATAATCATTGGCCTGCATTGAAATATTAGTGACAATACATCTCTACAATGCCCCAGTCTTCTTCAGACACATCAAGCCAATGTATGGTCAGTGCTTTGTCTACTCGGTATTTTCTATTGGACGATTTAGTCTAGTGCCAGCGGATGCTGACGCTACATTTAGAGCGAAGAGGAGACGGAAAACGTAGGTTATTTTTAATTTTACTTCGTTTCAGTTTTCTTGGCTGTATGTTTTCTTTTACTTCGTTTCAGTTTTTATATAGACGATAACCGTTGATCGATTTTGAGGTATTTCCTATAGATTTTAATACTTTACATTGAATAATCTTCATGTTTCTTGTCTTGTGATTTCTTCTTTCTTGTCCTCTTTTTCTTATTTTACTTCTCCTTCTTTATTGTTATTATTCACGTGAGAACGTAATTGGGCCATAATACATTCCAAATTATCCTCTATCAAAATTCAATAATGAATTCCAATCAATCGGACCCGACGATGGAAGATCAGATAATAAAATAAACGTGGATTTATAAGAAGAAAAAAGTCAACCTTGATCGGGGTCCGTGGCGCACGGACTAGAGAGTTTGAATGGTTTCAGGTGTGAATTGTCTGAAGATAGCGGCTTGAATCCTACCCCAAGCCGGTCAGAGACTGACTTGGCAAAAACGTGATAAGACGACACCAACTATGGATAGCAGTAATTGCTGAGAATGCAGTTGGGAGATTTGGAATTCTTATCCCGTCGCGGTTACCAAAAGAGGAAGGTCAGAGGAATAGTTGGTCGAAACTTCGTAAGAAACATGAGATGCAACAAATACATTAATATATATATATATATATATATATATATATATATATATAACACATTATACGATATTTTCTGGAATGTTTAAGTACGTATATTTGATTAATAGATCATTTGGCTAAAGTAATTTATGATCGTTATGGTTGTGAGTATCATCAAGTATGTAAAAGCCATGAACATGTTATATTGTGAGCATAAGTTAACCAACAATACCAAATTAAAAATTAAAAAAAAACCTTTACAAGTGTTTTTGATATAAATTTACATAAGAATACTTTGATAAGTATGTTTAACTTAAATAGGGATGGTATAATAAAATTGTGGGGTCGGCGTTCGCGCCTGGCCTCCATAGAAAGGAAATAGGCACAAACTTTAATATAGACTTTTCATATCTATCTGCGTAAGCATACTTTGATCATTATGTTTCAGCTTGAAGAAATATGGTATAATAACATTACGGAGTGTTCCTTCGCGCCTAACCTCCGTGGAATGGAAATATGTCACAAAGTTTAACAAGGTTTTTCTTTAATATAGATCCACAGAATATTGGAAAGTGTCTCAGTGTGAACAGGTATGGTATAATAAATTATGCAGTTTATCTATTTTATTTTTACTTTCATCATATTTTGCTTTGGTTTTGATACCCCTGAATTCGAAGCTATCTCTTTACAACCGTTCCTTTTCATCACCTATCATACTTTCATAAATCAGAGTCCATTTTCTGTAGGCTGCTTTTGAACCCAGTCAACGACCGGTACTTCTGCTAGTATATATATATATATATTAGCATTGGGACAATTAACTAGAATGCAAAACATAGGAACTTTTTCAATAGCGAAATCGAATTCGAAAAATCGTTCCTGTTTTCTGATGCACAAAAACGATTCATCCAACTGTTGTTTTTTTATTGCCATTTTACCCTAAACAAGGTTCGGTGCCGCTTAGATTTAGGGGCTACTATCTGGGACAAAATTGCAGAGATACTATGTACGGAACTGATCAGCAAGATATCTGTTTACATTACACTTGAACTTCTACATGTCAGTACAGTCGGGGAAGTAGGGACCCGAAAGTTCATTCCTAGTCTTACAGTTCTGGGGAAGAAACTATTGGAGTAGAAGGCTTTCTGGCATCTGTGGATGTCTACTGTGTAGGGATTGGATTTTGCTGGTTGTAGGGTTTGTCGAAGTATTTACGTCGAAGTGGCGTAGCAGGGCTTGTATTTCGTGAGTATACACCATTAAATACCTGTAAAACATGCAGAGGGATGCGACATTTCGTCGGTGGAAAAGAGGCTAAAGCCTCGCTTACAGTTCGAAACCTATTATGCTGACGAATTTCCTATTAAGCCTTTCGACGAGTAAGCGATTGATAGCAGATGCACCAGCAGAAATGTGACAACAATACTCCGTACATGGGAGAATCGTAGCCGTGTAGATATACAGGATGCATTCGAGCGTAAATAATTTCCTGATACAGAAGACAGCCTACCTTGCTCGCAGCAGCCGCGTTAATCCCCGAGATTTATTTGTTCCAGCTCATGTTTTCTGTGAACGTTTAACGGAAGAGCTTGGCCAAAGTACATTCAGGTAGTGACTCATCAGCCATAGCTATTGATGGTTGAGAAGGTTTCTTTCAATTATTAAAGTGAACAAGTTTAGTATTGGCAGCATTAAATGCCATCATCCATTCCCGTCCATTCCACTACAGACTGGATGCCCTCCTCTGTGGTTTCCGCCATTGTTTTATATATATGTTCATTTGTTTACCCTAATACTTGCCATAGAACGTGGTGTCATCAGCAAATCTATCCATCTCAGAGACAATTTTATCAGGGAGGTCATTTATAAATACCAGTTCTAATAAATGGTCCAAGGATCGACTCCAGAGTCACACCTGCATTTATATCATATTGTTTTAATGAACCTCAATCAAGGACAGCGTTGATTCTTCTCTTAAGGATTTTATTATGTTAAGTATTTGTCCAGTAATGTCATTTAATCTAATTTTCCTAAGAAGAACCTCGTGCAATACCTGGTCAGAAGTCTTAGATATATCTATTGCTACTGCCTACCATTTCCATGGATTATCAAGTGCATGGTAAGTACGTTAATAGATTACAGAATTCTGGTAAACTGGTACCACAGAAGTAGTTTTCCAGTAGTCAGGATAAAAGATTTGTTAAGGTATTTTTTGAAAAGTCAACGTCAACAGAAATTTTGAATAGTACAACCGGCATAAGATCAGATCCACTTGCTTTTGAGGTTTCTAGGATTTTGAGAAGGGGAGATTTTCACATCATCTCATGTGGTTTCTGTCGACAAAGAAAACTCAAGGAGGGAGTGGATTGCTGGGTCCATGTAGAGTTTTAGGAAACCGATGGGCAATAATGTTAACCTTCTCAGTTGCCGTGCAAACAAGCTCGTCATTGTTTGATAGTGGAAGAATTGTTGATTGATTTATAGTTACTACACTGTTGTAAGTTTTCCAGAAATCTCGAGTTCCTAATTTCTGTGCTACAATGCGTTCTATGGTAATTTCCGTGCATTAGTCGTCGCTATTTTTTTTCTTGCAATTACTTCTAGCTTCTATAAATCTGTATGTTTGTACTGGACTGTTGTCGGATAAATCTGCGGTATGCTAGCTACCGTTAAGTAATGGCAGTTGCGCAAGTAGAAACAAACCTTTGGGGGGAGTGGGGTTTGCTATAGAACTTGTCTGTGGGGGCATTTGCTTTGATTGACGCTTAGAACGTCTCGGTTGTCACATTTGCACACTGTTCTGCAGGAAGAGAAACTATATTTTCTCGTAGGCATCTCTGGTGAGATCCCTTATGGCTTATTGCACCTTGTGCTGAGTAATGTCTTTTTAGCTTTGTGTTATAGTGATTTCTACATTTATTACAGCGTAAGAAACAACCTTGAATGGGCTATGGGCAATTGTTACACAATCCCCGGAAATTGTTGTCAGAAATAGATCTTAAAACGAGGCTTGTTTATCCTTCCGATTCGGAAGACGGGTCGGGAACGAAACTGTCCATGATAAGCTATGTATTATGCAACCAGATAAATCTGTGTAAGTAAGGAAAACACGCCAATTATTGTGTGAACATTAAAGGAACCAAATACATGCACTTTTGCGCTAGCATCAATGGTGAGTGCTGTATCTATGCTGTCAGAGACTTGGTTAGGTAGGGTGCAGTCCTGTGTCGAGGGAGACTTGTACAGAAATTATAAGTAACAAACGTTAAAGCACCTACATTCCTGGTCGTCTGATTTACTGATTTGATTGTCTAGGCAAGGGGAGGATGTTTCGAATATAGACTCCGAGCCCGTGCATATGTCTGTCTGAATCCTTGCAGCAAAGTAGAAGATAGTTAGGCATGTAATAGTGGTAAACGGGATAGAGAAACGTATGTTATTTACAATTAACGCAATTGTATCCGGGGAATTTGTTAAGGAAATGATTCAACATCATCGTATTTAGTTCTAAGCCCGCGGATATTCGTGAATGCAAGCCTCAAGGGAGAAAGCGAATTGGTTATATTTTTTACTCGTTTGTCCATTAATCAATAACTGTATTACTCCCATTTCTCTCTATCCTTTCTATCTGAATCGGAAAAGTCTGAGTCGCACGACGATGTTCGCTCTACATAGGTCTGAACGCCTCTTTCTTAGAACTGCCCGCCTATAAAACACTGTTCTGCTGGCTTGCTTTTTGACCCACTACAATATTCTTGCCTTCATTTCCAATGTAGGCAAGTTCTGAAAAGTAGCTAGCTTTCTTTTTGACCGACGACAATATCGGTGCATTCAAGTTTAATTTAAACAAGTTCAGAAAATTCTAACGATGTTCACTCTATACATGACTGAACGCTACTACCCCCCCACCTGCTTTTATGGTGGCAGAGGTCACCGCAAAATTACATGTGAGATGTAAACTTTCGATAACTGTTAGAGACCGTGGACATTAAAAGACCATTGTCGCCATATTGAATCTTTTTATTTTTCCTTCTCAGCCCGCACAACAGACAGACAGTAGAACATTTTTACGGTAAGCCTTTTTTATATTCCTCACACTATCGATCTATCTATTTATCTATCTGTCTACCACTGGCCCTGTCCGAATGCTTCTTTACGAAACAAACGTGTATATTATGATAAAATATTTGTCTTCTAAACGCCCGCATTTAGTTTAGTAGTAATACAACTAAACTCATTGGCACAGATTTGACAATCAACCAAAAGTGTGGATTTCAATAAGGTTTAAATGTTATTTCGTATTAAATTCATTAAAGAAGCAGTTGATGATTACCGTTCATATTTTATTTTTGTGAATAATGCCAAATTGTGAGACACTTACAAGCTAAAAATCTCTTGACACTTCCAAATCATGTGGACCTAATCTCATCCCGGCTGTGCTATTAAAAAAGTGCTCAGCCGAAGTAGCTCCAGTTCTCTCCAAACTTTACAACAAATGTTTTAATGAGTCTTGCTTTCGTGCCTGCTGGAAAACTGCTTCTGTGGTACCAGTTTTCAAGAATTTCGATTTTCGATAGAACTGACCCAGTAAATTATTGCCCCATTAGCCTCCTCCCACTTTTCGCCAAAATATTTGAGTCCATAATTAACAAAGCTCTAGACCACCACCTTACAGATGCTAAACTTCTGACTGGCAAACAATGAGGATTTAGACAAGCTCGTTCCAGATCAGACATCCTAACTGTAATCTCCGAACATATATACAATTCACTGGGCAATGCAGAGGGGTAAAGAGGTAGCTATAGATATATCTAAGGCTTTTGACATGGTATGGCATGAAGGTTTTCTTAGGTAAATCAGATCATACGGTATCACTGGAAGAATACTTAACATAATTAAATCCTTTTTAGATAAGACAAAAATCTAGGTTGTCCTCGACGGTCGTACATCTAAACAATATGATATAAATGCAGGAATGACTCTATTATTCCTAATATTGTATCTCTATTATTCCTAATATGGATAAATGATCTTTCTGACAAAATTGTCTGTGAAATGTGTGTATATATATATATATATATATATATATATATATATATATATATATATATATATATACTGATGGCACCTCTCTCTGTAACAGACACGACGGGAAAACAAATAAACACATATCTAAAGAAATGGCAGAAACACTAGAGGATGACCTCGAATCTATAGTTGAATGGTGACAAAAATGGATGGTCATATTCCATGTTCCCAAGACTAAACTTGTTTCCATCAATAATTACAAGAAACCTTCTCCACTACCAATAGCAATAGCCAAAGACTCTTAATCTGATAATACATCTTTTAAACTCCTCGGCCTTACGTTCACAGGAAACGTGAGTTGGAACAACTTCATTGAGAGTATTGCCAAGACCGCTGCAAAGAAGTTAGGTTCCCTATACCGTGCTAGAAAGCGAGTAACGCCCGAAAGTATCCTGTACCTCTATAAGGTCACCATTCCCCCATGTATGGAGTATTTCTGTCATATTTGGGCTGGTACACCTGCTACTGGTCTCTCGCTTCTAGAAAAAGTTAAAAAGAGAGTCGCCAACCTGATCGGTCCTGAACTGTCATCTAAGCTTCAGCCTCTTTCCCATCGACGAAATGTAGCATCGCTCTGCCTGTTCTACAAGTACTTTACGATGAACTACAAGCACTCGTACCCCCGACATAAATCCCCTAGAAAAACCCGACAAACAGCAAAATCCCTCCCCTTCACAGTAGAGACCCTTAAATGTAAAAGAACCTTCTACTCCAGTATTTTCTTCCCCAGAACCGCTAGACTTTGGAATACCCTTCCGGCCCCCTGCTCACCCAACTGTACTAACATGCAGAAGTTCAAGAGAAACGTGAACCGACATCTTGCTGCCTAATTCCCCACATAGTACACCTGAAGATGATGTAATTGATAGTAGCCCCCTACATCAAATAGGCAATATACCTTGTTTGGGGTGAAAATGTAATAAAAAATAAAAGCTGCATTAATGTAACATCGTACCGGAAATAGGAACGTACAAATTATAATCAATGATAGCGAGCAGAGAATATCAATATAGTAGCTTTTCTATTCCATCAATCATGCTTTCTATTTGAAATATCCTTTTTAAATCATAGTCGTTTACTAAAAACAAACATAACATATCAATGTAATTTTTTTTAAGGTTTGAATTATTTTTTGTAGTCCGTGTTTTTTTCAAGAATATTGTGGAATCTAAAATGTGAAATATGTAATTTATTTGGAAGAGACATTTGCAAATAATATATAAATATAAACATAAGAATTAAACTAATAATATGTACTTTCAAGATAGTAGCAGTACTACATTATATATATTTACTATTTCCCGGTTAGCGCTGTATTATCTACTATTTTTACATGAATGTATGTCATTATATAAAATGTCGTTTCCATATTATCAGCAGTAAACGAAAAATGATGTGGGATTTAAACGAACAGAATTATTATAACTACAATAAGCATATTAACTCTCTCAATGTTGAAGTCTTGTAATGATCCGTACTAAATAAAATTATTTTAACCGAATGAAACAGTACCTTCAAGTAAATTATTTTCTTTTGTTTTATTTGATGTCTGCTGCTTTGAAAGATTCTGGAGAATCAAAAATTTTAAATCAGTTTTTGTTTTCTTTTGAACCCAACCCAATAATCCTGAGGTTTTCTTGCAATGTTTTGTTTGTTCATTTCCTATTATTTTGAGTTGCTGCTACTTTTTGAATATTTGCTTTGAACTATCCATGTTTATTATTTTCTATTTTTCCCTTAAAGCTCTTTTATCATTGCTTATTTTCTTCTTTCACGAAAAGCCATTTCAGCTTTGTTGACCTCTTACTTTGGTTACATCCTCATTCTTATTATTTCTGCTTTGTTGTCCAGCGTTTACATTGTCCTTTTACATAAATGTCTATCATATATATATATATATATATATATATATATATATATATATATATATTTCATGTTTTCTCTTTTTAAATTTAAAGTTTTATTTACCTATGTGTTTTACGTTCTTTATTTTCTAATATTTTGTTTTTCCTACTTGCTTTATTTAATTCTTTCTAATTATGCTTCTTCTTTTCCGAATTACTTTCTTAAACTATTTGTTTCTTATTTCTTCTGTAAGTTTTTATTTTTCTTAACTGTTTCTTCGTTTTCTTTTTCTCCTTTTTCTTTTTGTACTTCTTATTTACTCCCTTTACTAATTAGATTTCCTACTAACGATTACTAGTGATTGTCTATGGTATAATTGGCTTCGTATTTGTAGATTCTTTTTTTACACAGGAATCACCACTTATCAAGGTCCAGCAATTTTTACTTAGGTATGCAAAGAGAACAACACCGACCATATTTTAAATACTCAACACAATAAGAAAATTAAGAATTTAATCTTATGTCTGTTCTTTTAGAGCTTTTAAAATGGAGAATAGACTGACACAGTTTTTTTTTTTTTTTTTTTTTTTTTGTAAAAAGATTTCTTACAGTTTTTGTCTCGTGCTTATCCGGTTCTGACATTTTTTTCTTCGGAAAATTGGGTTTTACCCGGTGAATTTATTTTAAAGTCAATAAAGTTGTTACTTTTTTCTTTGGGGTGACCGAAAAAAAAACTTCTTCCAATCCTCATGTTATGGGAAGGCTGGTTTATTAAATCCCTTTTCCTTTCGTAAGTTTGTCAAATCCTCTGTAGCCACTATTATGAGAACATTGCTGTTGGACGCGTAAAGCATTAGGGTTTCGGCGTGAGTGCGTTTCTCGAATACATCTGTCGCCAGTGTTATGGCTCTGAATTAGCCACATAGGAACAGAACATTGGTGTAAGACAAAAACATGTATGAAATAAATAAAAACAAAGAATGAAAATAGTGTCTTGTGTTTCACCTAGTACGCGAGGTTAACTGGAACTAGAGCCTTTCTTGGGATCCTTACGAGTTCCGCTATATTTGGAGAGTGAAAGAAGTCATTCAGAGTGTACACCAATTACTTACAAAATATCGCGCATATCCCGTTGTAACTTGCAAAATATTAAAAATATTTGAAACTTTAAAATTTTTGTTGACCAGTTTTGTTACATGCAAAATAGGTTTCACCATATTGGTTACTTGAAATATATTTTTCACGCCCGTGTTCTACTTGCTAAGAATTAGTAACCAATTTTTGTTACTTGCAGAATTTTGCTCATATCTGTTTTTAATTGTAAAATATTTGTCACGTTTTCTTATTGGAATTTATTTTTCACCATATTTGTTACATACAAATTTTTTTTTCTTTTATTGTAACTTGCCAAAATTTTGTTCACACATTTTTTTTTTTTTTGGAAACTGAAATTGTGACCTTCAAAATATCTTAAATGACAATACAATATTCGATTTTATATAAGTTACAACATATATCACACCCTATTTCCTTACTTGCAATATACACTCCACACGTTTTTGTAACTCACTAATTACTGTTCTCACATTTTTCTTGAAAATATATTCATACACAGTTTTCCTTAAATTGCAACATATACTTCTCCTTTTTTTGTAAATTGCGAAATATTGTTCACAACTTTTGATTACTTGTATAACTTATAAAAGATTTTAAAAGTATTTTCACCTTTTTTCTCTTACTCACAAATTAATGTTCCCTCTTATAGTTAATTATTTCATTAATAAAATTGCAAAATCTTGCTCACCCTTTATGTTACTTGCAAAATATTGTTCCTTTGTTGGTATTTTTCACTCTTTTCAAACATTTTGTCATTTGCCAATCACTATTTTTGTTACTCAACAAGCAGCAAAATCCCACCCTAGACTATAGATGTCTTTAGATGCATGACAGCCTCCTTATTATTCATCGAACTGCTAGACTTTGGAATTGCCTCCCAGGTCCCTGTTTCCTTGACGCTACTGAAAGGCTTAATTTCAAGTGTAATATGATCAGATATCTCATTGCTTAACTCGCAGTATAGTATCCATGTAAAATCGACCAAAATACCAGTAATTTACGTTCAAGTTTCACTGTACTATTTTGGGGATGAAATGATAATAGTAAAAAAATCTTCCGCGTTTTTTCTTTCTTTTTTTTTTTCGTGATAAATCACTAAACTAGAATTTCAGCCTGGTGCGTTTTTGGAAAATTTAAGTTTTCCTTATGTGGAATAATAACGGACTAATTTTTATCATTTGAAAATTCAACAATTTCCGCAGGTTCATTAGACAATTATTAAGAAATATTTCTTCTTAGTGAGTTTTTGTCATATTTGGCTTACTCTAAAATGTGTTATATAGATAATTACTAAAAAAATTGATGATTTTCTTGTTCAATATCAAAACGATGATTGTATTAATACAACGTTTTTTATTTCGTGGTTAGTTTTTAAATTCATCATATCTACTTCTCTTACTCTCTTGAGAAAGTACGAAAGCATTAATACGAAATATATTCGACAATATCTATCCAGATTATATCTGAATTACAAAAATATTTCTTTATTTATACTTTGCCCATTATAAAGGCCTCGATATTTCTAATTATATTTCAAGATAATTATTGTTATGGGATCGATAAATATCCCCTGTAATGGTTTACCGTAATTCACATTGACAGCTATTACCTCAATATTTAATAACATTATCTTATACGAATTCTCGTCGCTTAAAACAGTATGAACAATCACCCAGTTCATTATTCAAGCCTTACTATTCCTGATCGGACAAGCTAAATATAATAAAGTAAAAAGAATAAACAGCAAAGTATAAATTTAGGTAACATTTGACGAATTTGTTGGATACAAATTGAAATTAAAGATAATGTAATTGATCAGGTATTATAATTACTATTATTATTATTAATAATATTGTTGTTGTTGTTGTTGTTATTATTATTATTATTATTATTATTATTATTATCATCATCATCATCATCATCGGATCATATGGAGCTTTCACACAAGTCAGCAAACGATCTGACTGGAGACCTATGGTGTTCTCTGGAAGCTGAGTGACAATAAGTCTCCCCAGACTCCAGCTCTCTCCTTCTTCTTTGATAGCATCATCGCAACAGCCTCTTACCATTGATTTCTCGCTGGCCGTGGCCATTGGTTTATACTACAATTTTAGTGGAACTAAGCCTCCCCAAGATCCCAGTTCTCTTCGCAGTCTGGCCAGTGCTTCCTCCTCGGTCTTTCCATCCTCCTTGACCCTTCTCGGCTTTTTGGTATCACTTTTTTTGGGAAGGGAGGTGGTGAAATAATGGAGATGTGCAGGATTGGGGGGCATGTACATCTGCAGCTTCGGTGTTCTTCATTCTCTGTAACGCTTCTTCGTTATATTGTCTTGTGTTATTCTCCGCATTCAAGTGTTTTCCTTAATATTTCAGCCGTTTTCATTATCGTGAGGCGTTGTATTTTTCCAGCTTTTTCTCTGATTCTAATTTCTGTCATTCTTTTTTTCCAGGTTTTTCGGTATTGTTCCTAGTGCTCCTACTATTATCGGTACTATTTTGATTTTATTTATCATCCAAATCCCTTTTAACTATCTGGCTAGCTCTGTGTATTTGCTTCGTTTCTCTTTTTCTTTCATATTAACCCTGTGGTCAGCTGGGACAGCAAAGTCTACGATTTGACAGGATTTCTCTTCCTGGTTAATTATTACGAAATCTGGTCTTCTTTCTTGGGTGTCCATGTCCCATAGGATTTTGTGGTTCTCGTTTTCGAGTGCTGTTGCGGGTTCATACTTGTACCATTTATCTATACGCTCAAAATGCAGCGTTTGCACAATTCCCAGTGCACCGCCCTCCCTACTTGGTCATGCCTGCTTTTGTATTCCTTTTGGGCCAGTTTGCTGCATTCACTCACTATATGGTTTATCGTTTCGTCTCTTTGTCCACAGAGTCTACATTTGCTGTTTCCTTGTGTTTTATCGATCCTTGCTTTGATATGATTGGTTCTTATCGAGTTATCTTGTGCTGCAGTTATTAGCGATTCAGTTTCTCGGTTTATATGTCCTTTTCGCATCCATGTCCAGGTGTTTTCGTTATTCTCATCTTTTTTCATTTTTATCAATCTTCCATGGAGTTGTTTCTCTTCCCATTTCTCTTTTCTCGTTTTGTCATTTGTTTCTCTGTTTTCTGTTTTGTTGGTTTTCTCCGTATCTCTCGCTGCCATAATTATCCTTTCAGTGTTTTGCATTATGTATTTGTCTAGTTCTTTTTTGTGTCCTTCATACAGATAAGTCCTCTCCCGCGGTCTTTCTTTTCACGTAGAGTCTGCCAGTATCGTCCTTTGAGTGTAGTGCATTATCCATTGTCATGAGTTTCCTTGTTTTCTGGTCGAGCTGTCTCAGTTCTTCTTTGTCCATCCTATAAACGTTATAGAGTATCTCACTAGTGACACTGCTCATGTATTTATACCTTTTATTAGGTTTCTGCTATATAATTTCGATTCCAGGAGTTTTCTTGTTCTCCTGAGGTATTCCTTTCCAACTTTCTCTTTCATTTCTGTTGCTCTGATGGTGTCCGCTTCCAGAATTAATTAGTATTTATAGTTGCCCTTTTTCCCCTAGTGCCCTCGTTTCTGTTTGGTTCGGTAGTTCCCTGCCTTCTGTCATTTCCAGTTTTCCCTTTTTTATAACTAGTAGTGCGCACTTGTCCATTCCAAATTCCATTATTATTATTATAATTATCATAATTATTATTATAATAATTATTATTATTATTATTATTATAATTATTATTAGTTTTACTATTATTAATATCATTGTTGTTATTATTATTGCTGTGATTGTAGTATTGTTATTATTATTGTTATTATTATTGTTATTGTCATTATTATTATTGTTAGTGTTATTAGTATTGTTGTTATTATTGTGTTTATTCTTGTTATTATTGTTATCGTTATTATTATTTTATGATCATTGTTGTTGTTATTGTTATTATTATTGTGATTATTATTATTTTCGTTTTTATTAATATTGTTATTATTATTGTTATTATTACTTTTTTATTTATTATTATTGTTATTATTATTATTGTTGTTGTTATTATTAGTGCTATTCTTCTTCTTATTATTGTTGTTATTACTTTTATTATTATTATTATGTTTATTTTTATTTTATTATTATTATTATTATTATTATTATTATTATTATTATTATTATAGTTATTATTCTTACTATTATTATTGGAATTTTTGCTATTAATGTTGGTATTGTTATAATTATTATTAATTATATTAATATTATTATTGTTATAATTTTTATTCTTGTTGTTATTGTTATTATTATTGTAATTATTATTATTGTCATTGTTATTATTGTTATTATTGTTATTATTGTAATTATTATTGTTATTATTATCATTGTTATTATTATGATTATTATTGTTATTATTGCTATTTTTGTTGTTGTTATTGTTTTTATTGTTAGTGTTATTGGTGTTCTTGTTATTATTATTAATGTTATTATAACTATTAATGTTAATATTATTATTTTTATTACTGTTATTATTATTATTAATTTTATTTATATTATTATTGTTATTGCTATTATTATTGTTATTGTTGTTTTTATTGTTATTATTCATATTATTGTTGCTATTATTATTGTTGTTATTATTATTAATATTATCATTATTGGTGTTATTATTAATAATTATATTATTATTATTATTATTATTATTATTATTATTATTATTATTATTATTATTATTTAATTGACTCACAAGAAGCGTTAACACAAATCATCAAAGATCTCCCTTTGAAAACAGCCTTAGGTGTTACCTAGAAGCTTTGTTGCAACAAGTCTCCCGGAGTTTGAAGTACTCTCCACCTCCTTCTATAATATTTGCTTATAAATTTGCATTATCGCGACAGATGCTTGGAATTGATTTTTCTGTGGCAGCAGCTATTCGTCTTCGCTGAAATTTCGGTGGAAAAAGCCTCCCCAAGGTTCCAATTCTCTTCGCATTTATCGGGCTAAAACCTGTTACCTTCATCGGTCTCTCCTTTCTCCTTGGTTGTACTTGGTTATTTGGTCTCACTGTTTTTTGTTGTTGTTGTTTTTTTGTTTTTTTGTTAAAGGGCAGTGATCTGGCAATGGGAAGATAGTGGTGGTAATTTAGAAAACATACATATGCGACTTCAGTGCGTTTGGTTCCATGTATTGTTTCATGTTTTGGCTTTGCAGCAGATTGTCTGGGCCGCGCTTGTTGCTCCGGTGTTAGTTTCTACATTTTTGTGCTTATTATTTGTAGCGGTGTTCATTATAATTGTTCCTGGTATTTTTGCAGTCACTCCTTTGATTCCAATTTCTCCCATTCTTTTTTTCAAAGTTGTTTGGGACTGTTCCTAATGCTACTACTATTATAGGTACTATTTTAATTTTCTTCATGTTACATATCCATTTAAGTTCTCTGGCTAGCTCGGTGTATTTGCTCCGTTTCTCCTTTTCTTTGATATTCACCATGTGATCAACTGGAACAACAAAGTCTAGGATTTGACAGGACTTTTCATTCTTGTTAATTATTACATCCGGTCTTCTTGCTTGGATGGGTTCATCAGTTTGTATTTCTATATCCCATAGGATTTATTATTCTCGATTTCTAGTACTTGGATATGCAGTTGTTTGCATAATTCCCAGTGCTGAACCCCTCCCACTATTTCGTGTCTCTCATGGTATTCTTTTTGGGCCAGTTTGCTTAATTCACTTATTATATGGTTTATCGTCTCGTCTCGTTCTCCACAAAGACTGCATTTCCTAGTAGTGGATGTGAGTACGGTACTCTATCCTTGGCCGTACTCCACTCTTATAAAGGTAGAAAATAGAAAAGGCAATGAGATATCTACTAAAATTTAGTTACTGAGAAAATAGAACACATCCTGTCTGCACATCTCTCGGCTAACATCCACATCTGTGGTGACATCAACATCCATAACGTGGAATGGCTGACCCACTCAATAAAGACGGACGATGAGGGGAGGTTCTGTCATGTTTTTTCCATTGCTTATGACCTCACTACGATTGTTCGCGAGCCCACCCGTGTGCCCGATACTACAGGTCAATATGCAAGCCTCCCAGACCTTTTTCTCTCAACTTCCCCTGAGCTATGGACATGTTTCCTTCTTTCTCCTTTAGGATCCTCCGACCACTCCTCGTATCAGTTAAGATAAAAATGAAATGCAATAAGTCCCCAGACGTACCCCTCCACTTGGCTGTGTACCGATACTCTATGGCTGACTGGGATAGCTTCCGTACATTTATATCTGATCTACCTCTGCATTCCATGTTTAAAAAGGATGTGTGCTCTATTGTATAAGACCTAACCGAATGGTTAATTGTAGGCATAGACCGATTCATACCATCTAAAAATTCCAACAAAAACCTACCAGCCAGCCATGGTTCTCCCCAGGATGTGCTGCTGCCATTGCGCACAGAAATCACTTTTTCCATAGCTACCAACGTAATAGATGCACTTAGACTGAAGCTGCTTTCAGAAACGCCAGCAACTACTGTAAAAGAGTAATAAAAAATGCAAGAGAGCTATATGCTCAGTCTGTTAAATCCAAAGTAGCTGATCAGCGGCTTGGATGCTCAAATCACCAGTTTTGGCAAATAACAAATAGGATCCTGAACAGAAGTGTGTGTTCTATCCAAACCATTATCAATGGACCAGAGGTCATCTCGTCAGCTTCAGACGAGGCCAAACTATTTGCCAAGAACTTTGCAGCTTATTCTACCCTATGCGACGAAGACCATCAACTCTCCATATTTCCTCCTATAACCCAGAACACGCTAGGTAACATATTTTGTTCTTTGATTATTATTTTCCCTATAATAGGGGCTAAATGGTTGAAGCCCTTTCTTTTCGTAATAGTACTAGTGTTTTAAAAAGGGCTTCTACCATTTAGCCCCTAGTATAGGGAAAATAATAATCAAAGAACAAATATAAATCAGATCCTGGTTAACCGTTTTTTGTTAATCCTTAAATAATTCAACAAAATGAATAAGTTTAGAAAAAATATGTGCATATTTATTTAACGTATTTTAAAATGTGTATGTATAGACATTGAACAACACAACCTTCCCATACACACACATAGTTTCCTTCCCGATATGGGTAGGATTCTAACACTGCTTTCTTTTTATTTTCATATGGTCTATGATCGTTTTTTTTTTTTTTTTGCATTTTTCCTTTTAATATCCTGAAGATGTCCTCTGCAATAGGGACGAAACGTTGATTATTTCATAAATTCATTCGGTTTTTCTTTTTACAAAACAGCATAACGTAAACCATCGCTGGTATTTTTATTTTATTTTTATTCATATATATATATATATATATATATATATATATATATATATATATATATATATATATATATATACTTTCGCACGTATCTTTTTTCAAAAACCGTAAATTTAAACATCTATACCTCACTTTTTCGCCTTTCATTTATATCCTTATATATGTAAATATTTGACTTTTAATTGTAGCATCCTAGTATTTACGTCAACTTAAAAAAGCGTTGACGTTACGTGTACTTCTTTAATTTTCCTTTACTATGCCCTGATTATACTAATTGTAAAATAAAGTTATATTAATTTTTTTTTCATCTTTTTTATACATATAAATTGTTGCAATCTATTTGTTCGAAGTTATAAAAAATCAACGCGTTCACTCTATAGGGCAAACACTGAAAATTATGCTATTTCGATTACATGTGAATATCGGTGCGCATGCGTACATCTAGAACAGTCCTTAATTCAGATAGTGAACTTGCAAATACAAGTGAACCAAATGTTATTATTCGTATAAACAGGTCCTCGGATTTATGCGATGTTGATATTTATTGTTGATCCTATAAACTTCATCTGATTCCAGGAATCTATTTCTTTTTTTAAATATGCATTTTACAGTTTTTCTTTATATTTAGTAAACATGAAACGAAATCAAAACATATAATGTACAATGGTATTTGGTGTACGTTGAATTTTTTGTTTGTCAATACAGCGATACATCTGCACATTTGACAAATAGTTGAAAACATAAGCATTTAATGACCCCTTCGTAACAATGTTTTTATATTTTGTCTCCTTAGCATCCTTTTCAGTGATAAATACCGATTAAAATATTTTCTATATGTCTGTAGACCGTATATTCCAAATCCAAAGCCGGTAGATCACAGATTCGTGAGTATATAAGTTTAGAATTTCCCTCATACACATACATTTTACTTTCATTGATGGATAGATTTAACGGGAGAAAATGATCTATGCTCTGGGGAGCACCTGCAATTCAAATAACAATAGAATAGAAAAGCATTAGTAATGTGCGTCCTATAAATCTATCGATCATCTGCAGATGATTTTTAAGTTGATCTTGTATTGAAACAAATCAGAAATAATACTCTCTTTTGCTGTCTTCATATATAATATTAGTGGATGCCAAGTAATTTTACTTGAATATCCCTTAGACTTACCCAGCTTATATATATATATATATATATATATATATATATATATATATATATATATATATATATATATATATAATTTACAAAAGTTTAGATGAGATAACACATCAGTACCATCGGTTTCAAACCTGATGATGAGGAACCGCTTTTGTTTCCCATATCAAACTCTCTCTAGCCGATACTCATTTGTTTTATAAGAGAATCAAAAAAACATACACATACCTTAAACTAGATATCGTTGAAATCTTGTTCTTTTGAACCACCTACAATTCAAATAAAAATATATTCATTTATTGTTTTGGACGCTAAAGAAACCAAATGAATGAAAGAGAAATTGAAAAAGAAAAGGAAAATAAAATGAAAAATTCCATGTACTAAATTTTTTTCTGTTATATGCTAATCTAATAGATTTGCATTTTTTATCGCATCACCTTTGAAACATTATGGTTTTTAAACATATTTGTTTCACATTTTTTCCGATATAAACTGGAATTATTTTTATACTAACACAATTTCTCATTAGTCTAAAATAGAAAACTTTGTAAATGTCTGAATGTCAATTTAGATTGAAAAGAATGATTATTTAATGTTCTTCTTCTTACACACGTACATTATATTATGTTATATTCCTTTATAAGCTTTTTTTAATATGAGTAAAATATAAATTGCCTTTAAATACACTGAAGACATTTATTATGGATACATTTTTATTATATTGTAGACTCGATGTTTTATTCTAAAAACAAATAT
>NC_136509.1:3302732-3365232 GCF_053919585.1 Euprymna scolopes | reverse complement strand
GAAATGATATTTTACATTCGAAAAGCAATCCCCATCAAGCACATGTTTTTAATACAAACATTATTGTTTACATATATGCGTACGTGTTTCATTTGAATGTCAATTTACAGATATCTACTTCATCAGACCGAAAAGGATGCAACAAATTTCGGTCTGACAAGGTGGATCTCCCTAAATCCAGGTGCAACTGAAACATGTATGCACATATGTAAACAATAATGTTTATATAAAACAGATCATATGACTGCTCTGTCCTCTATTGAACACTATTTGAGAAACAAAAATTTCAGCAGTTCTAGATCTAGTAAACACGATACAACCATTACGATGCCTCCGTTCAGTCTACAAAGAAAAAGGATACCCCTGTATGGGCAGTTGCACGTGTAATTGTGAGACAGGGGTCGCGCAGTCGATTACTACACCTCTCCTGAATCTACACTGTTTTGGTACAGTGGCAAGGACGACTGGAAACTATGCCGAGATAAGCGGAGAGCAAATACAGCACCTGGAAGTCCCAAATGTTAACCCATTTAGTACTGACCAGGTTCAGTGTTGCTTAAATTCGGTTATCCGGCGGGAACCGGTGTATCAGCGTTATTATAGCATATACAATATATATATATATATATATATATATATATATATATATATATATATATATATATATATATATATACTGTGTGTGCAAAATCAAGACCAAGACAAGGTGTTGGTGGCAACGAAAAGTGTATTTCATTTTACGTTACAATTATTTCCATGTCCAGTTCGACAATTTCCAGCATTATATCGTTTGTAAATTTTCCAAAACCAGCATTTCTTCAGACTTTATGAATAAACACACTTTTTGCAATGTAACATTTTTTTAATAGAAAGAAAAAATAGGCGGGGGGAACCCTAACGGGAAAAACATTCGAGACGGAAAAGCCCATTTGAATATTAATGTATCGCCTAATTTTCGTATCCTTATTTAAGAACAGAGTTATATTAAGTTTTTACGGGCAGCCCTAAGCCGTTTAAAAAAAAAAACATTTTTTTTTAATATATCCCATTTGTTAGATTCCTAAATTCCTTTATTTCCCAATGATTGATTTTTTGTAAAAATTTTTTTTTTGCAACAGAGACACAATGAACTAGTTTATATTTAGCAGCATACCCCTTCTGCAATTTGACAAGCTGAAATCTTAAGGGCATTCTTTGAATTAGTCTGCGGCAATACTCCGATGAAAAGGCTTCCTACTTCTCTTTAATTATTGTCCACAGTTCTTCCAGATTTTAATTTTTTCATCATTGCGTAGCTGTTGCTTGATGTAATGCCGTATTTTTTCGATAGGATTGATGTCTGGAGGTTGTGCAGGGTCATTCAAATACGTACTATCATGCTCTTCAATGAACCTTTTGACATTGCCGGCTGTATTAATGGGAACATTATCCTTCATGAAGATGGGAATATCATCGAAATGTATATACGTGCTGTAGATTATGAATATATGATTATTGCTACTTTTTGATAGAATCTTGCCAGATTGATGTAGATTTTCCATCGCACGTAGATGGCCATTCAAACCAGCTACACTCTCGTAAAAATGTTCACAGATGTGACAAGGAAGTTTGTCAGTATTTGCTGTTGTTTGTTGTGTGACTTTGTGAGTATAGATACCAATGTATTTTTGCGCAGGTGCGTGTGTGTGTTTGATAAGGATAAAATGTGTATATCATAAACTAAAATGCGGTGGATACAATATATAGCAAAAAAGAAAAGAACAAGAAATAAAAACAAAAATAAATTAGAGGAAATATCGTTTTTTTAAATAACTTTTTACTTAAATTTTTCTTCTGTTTTAAAGACATATATACATAACCATCTATATGTATACTTGTATATATGTGTAGATATATGCATAGTGTATAAGTTAAGAAGTTAAAAGAGTAAAGTTACATGAGGACTTTATTGCATTATCAGGCTAATATAAATTAAAAGAAGATGAATAACAGAGATACTTATTTACCCTACGGCATTTCGAAGTTAAATGCTACTCATCAGAAGAGTAAAGAAGACAGCATTATACAAAAATAAAGGTAAAAAAGATGACACCATTTCTAAAAGTATTGGGAATAGATAAGGACATTTTGTTAGATTAGAATTGGAAAAATATTTCATAAGTGGGAGATATGATAAGGATAAAAGAAAGACAAAAATGAAAAATAGTAAATGCTAAAAGAATATAGAAAAATATATAAGAAAATGAAATTAGAAATTTTTTTCATAGATATTTAGGTGTACTCAGGGGTAAAATAAGACGAAAATTTATATCCAGTGTACTAGCATGCCGAATAGTCCAGAGAGAAAGATTTAAATGTAAGAAAATGAAACATCACTGAATTGATAATCTGAAGATCCTATCACAATCCAGGATCTTGAATATGGAAATCCTCACGGAAGAAACTTGTATCACCGTTCTTTGTG
This sequence comes from Euprymna scolopes, assembly GCF_053919585.1. NCBI lineage: Eukaryota > Metazoa > Mollusca > Cephalopoda > Sepiida > Sepiolidae > Euprymna > Euprymna scolopes. The sequence goes on along the minus strand of NC_136509.1, from coordinate 3,362,768 downwards.
CGTAAAATGTATATTCATGCATATCAAAACGTTTCGAAAGTATTTCAACGGGGTTGAGTATTAGATCAAAATTTGAACAAATATATTGAAGATACCTGAGAGTATCCTGAACCTCTACAAGGCAACTTTTCGTTTATGCATGGAGTATTGTGTCCACACATGGGCTAGTGTATCTACCACTGAACTCTAGCTCTTGGATGGAGTCCAAAAAGTTTCGTCAATCTAATAAGGCCTACTTTATCAACTGTCGCAAAAATGGAATTGTGCATCTCTGCGCCCGTTTTACAAGTATTTTAATGGAATGAACTCTGATGAACTCGTTACACGTGTGTCCGCTCGACGAACATATCACCGGGAAACCCGCTTAGCAACAAAATCATACCTCTTCATGTTGAGGTCTCTAAATGTCAGACAGTTTGTTAATCAACAAGTTTCTTCCCTCGAACAGCTAAACCTTGGAATCCCATTCGTGATACCTGCTTTTCTTACTGTACTAATATGCAGGTTTAAAAGTAAGCAACATCTTGTTTAGCTTTCTTAGGTATGGTTCAAATCGTAGCCCCTTACGTCCTGTTGATAATATGCCTTGTTAGGGGTGAACGTGAGTTAAAAAATACATTTTTAATATCTTATATTTTTAGCGATATTAGCAGATTTGAAACGCTTGTTTTTGTATTAGAGATAATAGGGGTTACCTACCCTTTGTGTTTTTAATATAAATGTCCGCATCCTTAATAAACAGGGCGTATTATTTTAATATTCAAATATTGAAATGGCTTTACTTCCATGTCGATAAAAATATATTTCGTTTATTTGATTGATCACTATAAAATTACATTTAAATGTCTTTAGTTCTTAAACTCATAATATTATTAGTATGAAATAACTGAAAAACAAAAATCATTCCAGTTTATGCGCCCACATGTCACAAGTCTTGATTTCTGGTTTCCTATTGAAATATATATTAATTCAGTTAATTTTCCCATACTGTGTATATTGAAATGAATTACTTCTCCTCAATCTATTTAAATGATATTTATGAGAATCTTTTCTATAATTGGCGTCTATTGAGGGCAATTTCTTTTCTATAATAATTGATGGTGTTAAAGACATTGCGTCGATATTCGAAGTGATAGATTCGACCAACATTGCTTGCTTTCATGCGACTTAGAGAAAATTGTCTCAAATTCATTCTGACACAACACACTTCGATTTATTTTCCTACATATTGTCGTTTCTATTCATAAAAAAGAAGGCGAGTGCATTCATAATTCTTCTATTCACATAATTTGTCAATTATGTGAATTGACGGAAATATTAATGAATACTTTAAGCAATTAACGCATATAGATGTTGTTTTTACTTCCTTTAAACGTTGTGGTCGTCATACACACTTATGCAATTAACATATAAACATAAATACAGTCCTGGCCAAAATCATCAGACCACTTAAGAAAGTAAGCGTTTACGCATAATATCGAATTTTTAATCAAACAAATGGTTGAAACCATTGCCAAAAGGGAAATATGATGAAAGAAAAATGAAATATGCTTCATTTAAAACCTAAACCGTGATGTAATACTTATTTTTAAAAAAACAAACATTTTCACCTGGTCAAAATGATAAGACCACTGATAATTTATCTAACAAAAGGCAATTATAAATTACTAAAAAGGGTTTCAGTATTTAGTATAGCCTCCATTATTACGAATTACTTCAAACATTCTCTTCGGCATGCTGGCGACTAAGTTTTTTATCAGTTGCGAAGGAATTTTCTACCATGTACTGAAAACTGAATCATAAATCTCCTTTATGGAATCATACTGGGTTCGATCCTTTAACAATTCTTTTGCCATCCATCCCCAAAGATCTTCAATTGGGTTGAGGTCAGGAGAACATGCTGGATGATCTAACAATTCTATATTATTTAAAGAAAAGTATTCTTGTGCTTGTCGAGAAGTGTGTATCGCAGCGTTGTCTTGCTGGATAATCCAATTTCTTCCACACAGACGTGGACCTTCAGTCCTGATAGAATCATTTTCAAGCATTGAAATGTACTTCAATGATGTTTGCCAGCCTTTCACTACTTGCAACTTAAGGGTCCCAGCTGACAAGAAAGCACCCCAGATCATTAAAGACCCTCCTCCACTATGCCGAGTTGAAAAAGTCTCTTTGGGCAATTATTTATCATGCCAAAAGTGTAGAAATCCATCTGGACCATCTAGATTAAACTTCTTTTCATCGGACAAAACTACATTTTCCGACTTCTTCATTTCAAGTCTTGTATTTGGCGGCATATTTAAGTCGGTTAGTTTTGTGCTGTTCAATAAGACGTGGTCTCTGCAGTCGCTTTAAATGATTGAAACCCTTCATTTTCAGATGCCTTCTAATGGTGTTAGGACTATATTCTGCTGCTGTTTGGCTTTTAATCGACTTGAGCTCATACTGGAGGGTTTTTTTAAACTTCTTCTGATACGCCGATCCAGTGATGGGGTTCGACCTGAACTCTTTTTGTGCCCATATTGATCTGGATTTCTTAAAAAAAATTGTGATGACCGTTTCGCTACGATTCGCTTCGTTTGCAATGGATCCATGGAAGAGTCCATCCCTATTAAGCAAAGATCCTTCCTCTCTCAAACGCTGATAATGGTTTCCCTTTGGACATTTTTAATTTAGTAAGATGTTTTTTTCCTAGAAAGCTTTTCGTATTCATTTTTTTTAAATATATCGAATTGGGTTCCTTTTTTGGTTTTGTTTTTAATATGTTTGCTTGCTCTCTTTAAAAATGGTATCATATAGTATCGACAGTAAAAGTTCGACAAATCTTTCCTCCATTGCCTGCCGGCATTTTCAGTTAATATGATTTCTCTATCTAATAGCCGTGCTTGAGTTAATTTCCAATGAATTTCTTTTGTTTCGACGCATAAATAATCTTTGTTTAGTTTACGATTTTTTTTCTATAATCAATTATCCAGTTTTATATTGCAAAAATAATAGATATTTAAAAACTATACACACATAAAATTTGCTAATCATATAAATAAAATTCTTTGCAGTTAATGAAAAAAAATACATGCGTAATTTTAAACTACAGACCATGTTACGCAAAAAAATAACCACAGACAAAGGCGCTATCAACTTACCCACAGTAGAATTTTCACGACCCGTTGTTCTATTATGTTTGATTACTGAAATAGAAAAATGGCTATACCGATAGATACATAAAAAAGCGGTTCGCTTATCACAAATTGGAAATTGACGGTGATATTTTGAGACAAAACTTAGATACGATCAGACTTATACCTTGAAGTTCTGTAAATTTTACTGAAAATCGGTTCAGCCGTTTCGGGGTCATTAAGAAACTGCCAAACTCTGGCGTTCTTTGGCACACATTTTTATGCATTATCGAATGCCGCTTCAAACCACCTGCTGTTTTGTACGTCCGGCCGCAGTTGACACAGGTTAGATCTGGCAACACAAGAGTGCTTTGTTGCCCACTACGTTGATGAGTATTCTGGTGGCTTATCAGTCCAGCTCTGCGCAGACATAATCCTCCGCACACCTCACACTCCAGACCAATTTGGCGCCCCCGCCCATCCACTGCTCCTTTCACCCTTCCTTTCCGGATATCACGTTTCAGCCGCTATTACTGGGTTCGATCTGCCTCAAACTTGGCCACACCTCCCCGCAATGTCCTTCTCCATTCTCCACGACCCAAAGCAAAAATTGTTTGTTTTATGTTTCTTTAATTGTGGGTTCCCTTAATTTACACTTCAGTTTTATCAGTATTAAATTGTATATTGCTTTAAAAATATCACATAAATAATATTCAAGGTTTATATTGAATAAAGTTCAGTTTTATTAGTATCTGCTCTGGTGCTACAATTCACCTTTTTCTCTCCTCGCCCGGTGGAAGATCAATCTTTCATGACTAGGACAATTTTATTATTGTTCATATCCAAAGTGCCACTTAATGGAAGCTGGATTTTCCCCACAAGATTATATGTTGAAATATGTAAATAACTTTTGAAATATTTGAATAACTTTGGAAATATTTAACTAATTATTATTTGTTTTATTTTTTACATGGGGATCATCACTTATCAAGGCCCGGAAGCCACTCGGGGATGAGGGTTATTTGTGTACAATAATCAATGGTATAATATCGTAGTAATAGTTTGTATTGGAGATTTGATAGAGTGTGTTACTTAAGGGGCCGATTAATCAGGACTTTGTTTATGTTTGACTTGAAGACGTCCAAGTTGTAGCCACGTGGGGAACAGGCAAACGGAAGAGAATTCCACAGGCGTGCACTTCTCAGAAAAAAGCTATGTTCATGGAATCTACGTTTTGATTAAGGCACAGATAAAGTGTGGGGGAGATCACTGACAGTGGTTTTAGCTAGACGGGTGTTTATCATGAAGGATTGCCGAGGGAGGACCAGAGATTGGAGCTCGGACGATCACTTTCCATAGGAATAACGATAAAACAAAGACAGGCTCGCACGTCTCTTCTGTGGGAGAGAGGTTGCAGGGAGGAGAAGAGAGCATCCCCCATTAAACCACGAAGCCTATTTTCTACTTTGTCAAGACATGATAGGCTGTTTTTTGAAGCTCCAGCCCAGATGCGGCAGCAGTACTCCATCTTTGGACGTACTTGGCTTTTATAGAGATAAAGAATTGCATCAGTAGTGAGGATCCCACCGTTTTCCCAGCGGCCTGGGCAACAGATGTGATACATATGTTCCATTTCAGATCAAGAGTAAAAGTCAAACCCAGGAGATTGTCAAAACATGGAGCCTTCCCAAGACGAGAGCCATCCATTTAAATTGATGATAGATGAGGAACACGGCGTTTGATGTGTTGGCATAGATGTCGTGTCATCAGCATATATGTCAACGAACGATTTAAGCATGTGTTTTGGGAGATCATTGATGTAGATCAGGAAGAGAGTTGGGCCCAGGATAGACCCCTGGGGCACTCCAGTATTAATACTGTGGGCCTCTCATTGCTGCCCATCAACCACCACTCTTATTTACCTATCAGAGAGAAATGATTTAATTATTGAGAAAACATTTCCAGCTATACCGTAGCTGGAAAACATGTGAAGTAGGCCCTTATGCAAAACTTTATCGAAGACCTTTGATATGTAAAGAGCAATTGCCATAGAAAGGAAGCCTTTGTCGAGAGATTCACTAATCCTATGGGATATAACTTTTAGCACATAAGCTGTAGATCTAGCAGAGTGGAAACCATATTGCATGTCACTAAGGTTAATTCTGCTTAGGTGGTTGACTACTTCTTTATTTAATATGGATTCCAGTAACTTACTCATGACACACAAGAGAATTATTGGTCTGTACTGAGAGGGAGATGACTTATTACCTGAGTTCTTAAATACAGGACATACTGATGAGGTTTTCCAGGGTGTTTGGAAAGCAATTCTCCTTAAGGCAAACCTTCAACAGTTTTGTAAGTATGGGGGAAAGTTCTGGTCTAAGCTTTTTAAACACTATAACTGGAATGCCGTCTCGGTCAGTTGCTTTACTGGAATAAAGGTTCTTGATTTGTTTGGCGACCTCACAGATATTTGTATGTTGGATAGTATGTTGTCTGTTGTAGGAGGTAATACGGGGAGTTGATGACCTTCGTCGCATAGGATAAAGTTAGCTGCAAAGTTCTTGGCAAAAAGATTGGCCTTGTCTGATTCTTATGAGATGACCTAAGGTCCATTGAGGATGATTGGCTTAGAACGCACGCATCTGTTCAGGATCCTGTTTGCTACTTGCCAAAACTGGTGATTTGAGCATCCAATCTTTACCTTTATAAGATACCGTAATGGAACTGTCAATTTGTGAGGTTGTTTTTTTTTGTTTTTGTTTTTTGGTATTAATTTAGTTTTGAAGAACCCGTTAAAAGTAGAACAGTTTTGCTTAGGTACAAAGTTTTGACTCGTTTATAAATAATGCATTCTGCTGGGAAAAAGCATTTTTCAGTGTTTAGTTAATAGTGCAGATATAATTTGGAGAAAAAAAACAACAGAAAAAATGAGGAAAAGAAAGATAAGTGTAGTTGAAATGTTCAGAAATTTAGTCAAACCTGAAAAAAATATAAACGAATAGAAAATAATGTCTGCAATACATAAGTTTTTGCGATATCAAGACAGGTGGATTTCAACATTATAGATAGAAAATGGCATAACTTAGCTTTGGAAGAGTTTGACCGTGCGGTCTCGAGTTCGTATCGAGGGAGTGGGGAGAACTTGTTGTCCTAACTGGTTTGTGACTGGTATTTAAGGGGAAATGTTTGTGGGTAGGGGATGGCATCTAGGGTTCTGTATTTTTATATATTTGTTTATTTATTTATTTAATTCAACAATGCTTTTGTTTTATTTTGTTTTTGTTGGATTTGACAACCTCGATAGAGAATGTTTGAGTAGTTTAGCTTATATAAAACCGTTACTCCGTTCCCAGTTTAGGAGAATATTTGAAGCTAATCTTCCCTCCCAATATTATGCGTGGGTATTTGAGGGGGGATTTATCTAACCTCGACAGAGAACGATTTGAGCATCCAATATTTACCTTTACAAGATACCGTAATGGAACTGTCAATTTGTGAGGTTGGGTTTTTTTGTATTAATTTAGTTTGGAAGAACCCGTTAAAAAGCTGGTTAAGAGTAGAACAGTTTGGCTTAAGTACTAAGTTAAGACTGGTTAAGAAATAATGCATACTGTTTAGAAAAAGCATGTTTCAGTGTTTAGTTAATAGTGCAGATATAATTTGGAAAAAATAACAGAAAATAAGAGCAAAAGAAAGATAAGTGTAGTTGAAATGTTCAGAAATTTAGTCAAATCTGGAAAAAATATAAATGAATAGAAAATAATTCTGCAATAAATAAGTTTTTGCGATATCAAGACAGGTGGATTTCAAAATTATAAATAGAAAATGGCATAACTTAGCTTTGGAAGGTCTCGAATTCATATCGAGGAAGAGGGAAGAACTAGTTGTCCTAACTGGTTTATTCCGGGTATTTAAGGGGAAATGTTGGGGGTAGGGGTGGAATCTAGTGTTCTTTATTTTTATTTATTTACTTATGTTTTATTCAACAATTCTTTTGTTTTATTTTTTTGTTGTTGGATTTGACTACCTCGATAGAGAATAAGAATTTATTTTTAATAAAAAGAGCAAAGACAAATTATTTAAGCAATAAAAGTTATATATATATATATGTATGTATGTATATATATAAATATATATATATATAGTGTAGTAGTAGTAGTAGTAGTAGTAGTAAGAGTATTTCATTTAATCAAATAATTAAATATACGAAAGAAAACCCAATTTAGAGGAGTATATATATATATATATATGTATATATATATATATATATATATATATATATATATATAGGACTGAATAAAAATATAAGAATTTAAAAAATCTAGGCATAGTAAATAGATTGAGCCGTGGCCCATGTGGTTATGTCGTCAGTATTGCACACTTCATGCGGGCGACGACTTGGGTTCGCGCCTATGTCGGAGCACGTCACTGATGAGATGCAGAACATCGAGACCCACTTTTGGTCTGGCGTTGTCCGTTGTCGATGCAATTGCTCGATTCTATCTTATTCTGAGTTCTAGCTTTATCGTGAAAGGTGTATGTGAACGGGTATATATATATATATATATATATATATATATATATATATATATATATATATATAACCACAACAGAAAACTCTCGCCTTAACACACAGGAACACACATCTCAGAGTGTTAACTTGATCATGTAGTTGGATATTACATTGAAATAAAAAAGCAAATAAATAAGTAAAAATAAATAACTAGAACTAAGGAATATGCCACCCGAATAAAAAAAACAGCCATAATGTTTTAAAATAGAACAGCCGCACTAAGGAGGGCATGGTATTACTTCAGTTCAAAGCAAACACAGAGGAGCATTTTAAAAAAGAGAGCAAATAAGAAAAGCAAAATAACATTGTCTGCTAAGAGGTGTTTGATTCAAGATAATCTTTCATCATTAATTTTTTATCATTTGTATTGAGCTATGCAGCACAGTATAACATTCTTAGTATATATGAGTACTTAACAATTGATCTCCTTCGGTTCAAGTCTATATTAAAAATACAGTGATTATTATTTTCATAGAAATGTTAATAAACTCATATTTACTCCGTTTTCCGTCCAAAAATTATTTGTTAACCGTGGAAAAATAGCTTTATCAAAATATTGTGTTGTTATATTAAATTGAGTAGCTTATAAATGTTTCCGATATAAGAATTTCACTAGAATATATGCAAAAGTTTTAATGCGTGTATAATTTAAAATTTCAATAAACTCACACATCAGCTTTTTATTACGTATAATTATTGAACAACAACGATGCTAGAATCAACGCAGTTAATTTTAATGTCTCAGTAATCTTGAGGTTTAAGTTGTTTAGCTCTGCATAACATATATGAGATGCCTTCAATTAGTTTCCAGGCTTCTTTCGCATAGTCACTTTATTAATAACCTATAGAAACTCTAGTTCCCTTCGAAGTAATCTTTTCCTATTGCAATTCATATGAACCGATCCAACATCTTCTGGAAGGCCTTATTGAAGTACTCTTGTGTAAGCGTGTCTGTAACCCTTGCCACCGCCTTTTTTATCACCTCAGTTGTTTCAAACGACAGCCTGTTACGTTTTCCTTGAGCTTAGGGAATAAGCAAATATCAGTGATTAAGGTCTGGAATAAAAGTCGGATGAGGAACAGTCTGATATTTTCTGAGTACACTTAAGACAAAATTCATGCAAATCTTCCGCAGTTCTGTTCATCGCGGATAATAGCGTGTACAGTTCCGATACTGACAAAAACTGTGCACTTATTTTCTCTACAAACACATTGCAGTCTTTATCCATGCAATTCCTTATTTGGCAAATCAACTCTGGTGTTCTGATATTTTTAGTTCTCTAATTACCTCTCCTCACCTCTCACAGACACCCTGCCTTCCTTGAATCTGATATACCTCTCGTAGACTAATGTTTGATTCATACAAAATGTTCCAAAAGCAGTCTGAAGACTTCCATACGTTTCTATGGCATTTTTCCAAATTTAAGCATAATTTCATAGCATATTTTTCTTCTTACTTGTCCTCACGTTTAGATCGCATTCTTAAAATTCATAAACTGTTATAAGGATTTAGTATAGTATTCCAAATATTCTTGTAGCTGTTCATTTGAATCTGAAATCCAGAAATTGCTCAGTCATCTCAAATATGTATAGCAATAACATACTGAATTAAAAAAGTGTACGACAATTTTGAATGCATGTACCAAAATGTCTGGAAACATATTGAACGCACCTCTTATATTATAAAATATTTTTTCGGGACATACTAGTAGCATAATCTAGTAAAGTATTTTTAATATTAGAACGAAAATTGTAAAATTTTCATGGTTTCTTTCTAGTAGGAAATTAATAAGTTAGAATTCCAATATTTTTACTTTGTCCCACCAAACTAAAATTTTGCCCGGAGTGCAAAATCCACTGGATTCATACTGGAAACTATTTTGTAATCTATTTCGAACGTAAACACACCGTTTTGAGGAATGACATCTCGCTGTCATTCTACATATTTGCTGTCTATGCTTCATCCATTTTCTCTCTCATCATTTTAGAAACTTGGTCAGTTGTATTATTTGTGCTTTTGGCAACCCTATAATTTTTCGATCATTTGTCGCCTCGCTGTCGTAATCTTTCGTTGGTTTCTTTTCTAAATTGCTTTGCAAGACAATTTCATGGAACCTTTGAGCAAAGATATTTCCAGAGTTCGGATTGGTTTGAGAATAGTGCCAAACAGCTGTACATACATTTAAGCATCTTTTTTTTTTATTTCTCTTTAACTTTGACCACAGGCCAACCTCACTTCCATCTCAACACTATGCTGTAATCGAGACACCTATGCTCTTTACTGTCTTCTGTATGGAAATTACATCTTTTAAATCACAGAAACTTCGATCTAATTTTAACACCAAAATAAAAAGTGGCACATGCCGAAACTTAATGAAGACAGATACTCAAACATACCCGACATGTCCTCTTATTTTTTCTTGTTGGTAAAGGAAATCGATCGTTTTGATTTGTAATGTATTTTTCCTATGGAGTCATGGCTTATCAAAACGAAAAGGCCATCCAAAAATAAGAAACAGGAAAATGTATAACAATAAATACGCGTGTAACATAGCGCATATGCAAAAACATGCGCAATGACATCACTGGTCCGGACAATAAAGACTTTGAAATGGAGACCACGTTAAAGGCAAGGAAACGTTTGAGATCATATAAGAGACAGGAAGAACGATAGACATCATGTGAGTTGCGTGAATAACGCTCGAGAAGACGTTCTAGTTAATGATGTCACAGCGAGAACGGGAGAACGAGGAAATAAATATCGTTGTTACAAAAAAAACAAATTGAAATTGTTTTTTTATTCTTTGTCCACTTTGCAACTAAGACGACAACGTGTTGGTTCCCAGATAAATTTACACACGTGCATTGCTCTTCCCAAACGAACCTAATCTAATTAATAAAACTCACTCTATCTCTCCGTCTGTCTATCTGTCTGTCTGTCTCTATACCTTCAAACTCCTTCTCTTCCAAAACTAAAAGTCGGAAAACGAGGCTAGAGGCCTCAAATGATGGGATTTTCTATGGGCCGTTTTTTATGGGTCTTTAGCCGGGTAAAATAGTTTTTTTAAGGATTAAAAAAAAGACAGAATTTAAAAAAAAATGTTCATTTTCTGCATTCATCTTTGTTTGTTTTTATCATTGCATATGCGTGTTACCTTGGTACAGTGGTAACGTCACCTACTATTAATGAATCAGTTTTGATTTCCGTTTCGATTCTAGTTGATGGCAGCTAATTATATTTTTTTTACTTTTGAAATCACGGCTCCATAATAATATATATGAAATCTGGATGAATTACAATCCCATATTTAAGCGTATTTTACGACCGGGACAAAGCGGGTGCCCATACCTCCGGGTATTTATAAACAAATGAAAACAAAATATACGCCTATTCTCGGAAGTGTGTACCTTCACCTCTTTGTTACTCCCTGGTCGACGTTAACCAAGTGTAGTTGTACTTGCGAGCACAATATACTATAAGTAACATAGTCCTATTTGTTTAAGACTACTTAACACGTACGCCTCCTCACAAATAACGTACACAATAATAATATGCAAATTAGAGGAAAGCTGTCGACATATGACACCATAAAATTGATCAGCTTAAATCTCCAGAAAAAAAAACAACAATGATTAAGGTTTTCACAAACACACACATATATATTTTTTTCATATATATATATATGCTCATATATAAATAATATATATTTATATATATATTTATATGTATATATATATTATTTGTATATGAATATATATATATATATATATATATATATATATATATATATATATATATATATATATATATATATATATATATATATATATATATATGGGCAAGGTCCGTGTAATCGTTTCTTGGTGGAAGTATGGCACAAACCAGAACATATTTGGTAATGGACTGGTTCCGATAACAAATTAGGCTACGGATTTGAAAAATCCGGTGGCGTTCAATGGCGGACGCTGGCTCTCTTTAGAAGTTAAACTTATTGGCGGCCATAACTAGTTTCAGCCTTCACTGGAACACTCCTTACTGAAATCGTTTGTCTTTAACTCTCGGGCACAAATATACGCGGTCTGCTATTGGTGGACATGAAATAAATATGCTTACTGTCACATCTTTAGAAGGGTGGTTACTAGAAACACTAGTTGGCACTGCAGGCACATCGCCTGTCTTCAAATGTCGGCACTCTTATCCATTGTTGGACAGGGTTTCTCTGATCTTTATTGTTCATTTAAGATGATTATTGTCACTTGCTTTAAAAAAGATTGAAAACGATAATAATTCTAATAACTGCAATATGACTTATACTAATAGTACGACTAACAACAAGATAATTAATAATAGTTATAATAATTTAACCGTTATAATATTAATATTAAATTGTCGTGTTCATTTTCCATAAAAGCGTAGTTGAAATAAAAGAACTGTTTGTTGTGTTTAATAATAAGAAAATTGAGGATGTGGTAATTTTGTATATTGATTAGTTGAAAGAACTGAACATTTATAGAAAAGTAGTAGTCTTAAGGTAAACCAGAAGCATAGGTGACCGAAAACACGACGGCAGCAATGCCAGGTAAAATCTCCAAAACTTGACTGATAAACTGCATGATTAAATTTTAGTTTTTAAAATATATCTATATATATAATGTTATTTAATGGTTATAATCGCATGCGAATCTTTATATATATTGCTATCAAAAGATATTTATGAAATACACAAAATAATAATTCTGAAATCAGAAAATGCACGCAAGTAAGGGAAAATATTGCTTAAGCGGTACAGTTTGATCTGCACTGCATTGTTTTAAAAGGAGTCTGTTGGTAGAGACGATAGACGAATTTAAATCTATATATGACCAACGTTGTCATCCGCCTCAAAATATAACTTGTATAATATAAATGCATTTGTGGATGTTTTCAGTGCGAATGTATATATATATATATATATATATATATATATATATATATATATATATATATATATATATATATATATGAAATAAAATGGAGGTGGAAGGACCTGGATACTCAACGTTTCGCCCGATTTATGCGGGCTTCTTCAAGAGGGATGGTCATTGACGAGAGAGTCGGAGGATTGGGGCTATATATAATGATGGGGGAGAGCAACGTGTTTTCCTTATGTAAATTAGATGTCATATATACATATATATACATTTTATGAGAGAAAAAAATAAATTAGAGTAAACTAGTGTAGTGGATTACGTCTAAAAGTTAAAATATCATAGAGATTAAAAAATTGTGTTTGGAAATGTAGCGGTGATAGATTAAGAAAATAAAATGACACGAGATTACGAAAAAAAAATTTTTTTTTAAATTAGAAATAATTGAATTGGGATAAAATAGCGTATACTCCATTTTATCACCTCCTGTTCTTATTTTTAGGCACCATCTTTTAAGTTACTACGCTATTTTATCCCAATTCAATTATTTCTAATTAAAAAAAAAACTTCCTTCGTAATCTCGTGTCATTTTATTTGCTTAATCTATCACCGCTACATTTCCAAACACAATTATGGATTACTTGTCGTATTTTATGAAGTGATAAACAAATGCTTATGCAAAATGCTAAACTACTTAGGCTGTGAAATGTATTTAGATAGTTATATTTAATTGTATGTTAAATACATACAATTTGTGAAAGCGTTTGTTAATAAATAGTATAGAATAAAACAAATCTTAATGCTAAATTTCTTGTATAGTAATGTAGAAAAGATAATTGATATAATACAGTTAAACAAGACGAGACATCCTTATAGAATTGATGAGATGCTAAAGGGCAACTTCTCGAAAGCCAAATTAATACAATAATCCAGCCTAAAACAGTCGTAAGATGACAAAACAAAAGGAAATAGCGGTAGTCTTAACAAAGTACTGAATATTATGATTAAACTTGTTTCCTTCAATAATTAGAAGAAACCTTCTCTACCACCAATAGCAATGGCCAAAGACTCTTTATCTGAAAGTACATCTTTTAAACTCCTCGGCCTAACGTTCACAGGAAACATGAGTTGAAACAATTACAGTGAGAGCATTGCCAGGACCGCTGCGAAGAAGGTAGGTTCTCTCTACCATGCAAGAAAGCTACTGACGCACGAAAGTATCCTGTACCTCTACAAGGCCACCATTCGCCCATGTATGGAGTATTGTTGTCATATTTGGGCTGGTGCGTCTTATACTAGTCTCTCGCTCCTAGACAAAGTTCAAAAGAGAGTCGCCAATCTGATAGGTCCTGAACTGTCAACTAAGCTTCAGCCTCTGTCCCATCAAGAAAATGTTGCATCCCTCTGCCTGTTCTACAAGTACTTTAACCGTGAATGCCCTGACGAACTGCAAGCACTTGTACTCCCTCGAGGTAAATACCCCAGACAAAACCGACAAGCAGCTAAATCCCACCCCTTCACAGTAGAGATCTCTAGATGTAAAAGGACATTCTACCCCAGTAGTTTCTTCCTCAGAACCGCTACTTTGGAATTCCTCTCTGAGTCCCTGCTTCCCCAACTGTACTGACATGCAGAAGTTCAAGTGTAACGTGAGCCGACATCTCGCTGCCCAACTCCCTACATAGTATCCTCGTAGCTTATACCCCTGATAGTAGCCCCTTACATCAAAGTGGCAATGTGCCTTGTAAGGGTTAAAATGTAATAAAAAAAAACGGTGAAAAATGACAGTCTTCAATTTTTGAGAGAAAGCATAGTTATCCGTGTTATTTAAATTCTCCAGACTACTCGTCTCATCTTGGGTGTGGACATGTTATGAAAATTACTTTCAAGATAATAACAGTAGTTCGAAGAATCCAAATAATAAGAATATTGAAATATTATGAAATAATTAAAATATCTAGAGTATGTAGAGACAGTTGACAAACGGATGAAAATCCGATAACCCTCGCGTACCAGTTTTCAATTTTGACCTCTTAGAAGCACTTTTTTTCTGAATTGAAACAGATTTAATTAAAAAGTTTAGTCAGATATTGTTTAAAATACACCGACTATGCTAAGTTACGATATTCCTAAAAGTTGACAATGTTTTGGAGTTTTTGGAAGCATAAACATGATCAGCTTCATTTATGAAATCCAAACAGAGAAATAAAACCTCATAAATTTAAATGATAACTTACTTCCGTTTTTAACCGCATTTTGTGTTGGTTATACTAATAATTAAAAATAAATGATATTAAATGTAAATGTTGATTAAACATAAATTAAATAAAGGACTTTTTATAATGTTTTTGAATAGAATATTAAAACAAATTGTGTTACTAATTTTCATTAAATATTCATAGCTATTTATAAAAACATATTTTCTTTGATGTAATATGCAAATAAGAAAACATATTTAATGTTGATTACTTGTAAAAATAGTATATATAAAAAAAAAATCATGCAGGAAAAAAATTATATATGTTTGTAACAGATTTTTTATATATTAACGAAATTTTGAACAAACAAGCAGGCAAGAATACGACTTTATTACAATATATATATATATATATATATATATATATATATATATATATAGTTACATTACAAGATGATTTAACTGCTCTCGTTTGCATAAATGGTTTTGCATATTGCAATTATAATGTATTGAAGTTGGCTGTGTTAATTTTTTAATCAACGTCAAGTTTCATGTAAAGCTAATCCCCCCTTAGAATATGATTATCGGTCTCTTACAAACAACAGTATGTTAGACATTTTGTGACTAAATATCACTTCTAACCTCGTCGTAATATATTAACCGGTCATGTAGAATGCATTTACATTATAAGAAGGAAACATAAATGGCTAACTTTCAAATAGCGGTATCCAAGTAGTACTTTAAAAAAAAGAAAATCATTTTAATCCTAGGCTTTTTTAATGTTGACATTCTTAAGAACTTCTGAAACGTTGGTTGTTTCATTTTAAAGTTGAAATTCTTTTCAACTTTAAAATGAAACAACCAACGTTTCAGAAGCACACTTAGCAACCCGACACGTATTTTCCAAGCCAGCGACAATATGGGTACATTTCTGATTTTCCATTACGGATCAATTACAAGTTTGTTAGTCTGCAAGTATAACCAAAAGTTATGTGTGTATTTTGTTTTACTGTATACGATTGTCGCAAAATCTTGTCAAAAATTAGAAGAATTCATGAGTCTTGCATCTTGTTTAAAAGTCCATGTTCTGCCGCGAAAAAGAAAACGCTGTCGTTTCTGCTTGTGTTTGCAAGTTTCTCTCTTCGCCACATGCTTTTTCCTCCTCTTTTTTACTTCCTCTTCCTCTGATCCATCCGAGACGTCACGCTTGTGCCACAGCTTGGTCATTTGCATGCGTGTTAGTATCCTCGATTCACACACACACACACACACACACACACACACATATATATATATATATATATATATATATATATATATGCAATTACATCCATTTTAAGAGACACTACACTTTATTCCGAATTTGTCTTATATTTATTTGCTGCTTTTGGGCTTATTCATGGCCATGTGCATTCATAGGAATCACAATCAACTATCATTATTTTTATCTGAAAGAGTCTAGTTTATTGCTTATCGTCCGAATATTGACGGGAATGTTTCAGCATTTTTAAAAATAGGCCAGAACAAACTTCATCTAGCACCCTGGCATTTAGAAGCAACATGCCTTTGTGTGTAAATTCTTGCAATTGGCATAAATAAACTCAGATAACCTTTTATATCTCATAAGTCTTTATTTTCAGTTCGCAACTTGATTAACTATATTTCCAGAACATGGGATAAGTTATCACCACCGTATAATTTGAAAATTGAAGCCTTCCTTTTTGACCAATTTTAATTTAGGTTGTGTTTTTATGCCGTTAAAAATATGTAGCTTGCACCTTGAAAACCAAATAAAAACTAATTTGCATAGAAATTGAATTTACTCTTTTGCTTAATACTGTATAAGCAAAGTCCTACAATTAGCGTAAAGTTGGATCGATGTATGATGTACGAGGCTTATATTACGCAGTCTGAAATAAGTGTAACTGGACCAGTAGAATAATTATTACGTACTGTCTGTAAGCGAATACCGCCGGAATCTTATGATGGATAGCCAGATCAACGGCGGTTTCAACGCACTTGTATGACATCTAATTCTAATCACATGTCTAAAGGTGAAGCATGATCGATGATCACCGTCAAATTAGATTATAGTCTTTACGGCCACGCAGGAAAACTTAAAAAGCAGCAAAATGACAACCTATATATTGTAAATCGACAACGATCAATGAGCCAATTAAATGCATGAAGAATCAACCAATATAACGTTGTAGATCGTTTTTATTTTCAACATGAGAGAATATTAATTTTCCATTGTTCAGTTTCATTTAATATTCCAAGCCAGTCACGAGAATATTTTACTACAGTAAGACAGAAAACGAATATGCTCATAGGAATTTTAAGTGGATAAAATCAAGATCCATAAAATGACACGATTGAGATAAAAAAGGAAGAAAATTGCTTCAGTTGGAACATTTTATATTTACACTTTTAAGGAAATGTTAAACAACACTAACAGGATAGACACTACACTTTTCTCATAGCTAAGATGCTGGATTTTTATCATTGTAAGTATACAATAAAAAGTGATTGTATTCGGAAGAACAAACTGATAATTCTGTAGACGGTTATACAGGGTGACCTTCCAAAAAAACAAAAGCTAAATGGAGGCCATCTAGAACATATGCTGTAGAACGGAGAAAAAAAGGCCAAATACCCTAGTGTTTTTATGTGATGTATATAATATAATAAACTAATTATGACAAAAGTTTCAATTCATTCGGAGAAAACACTAAGAAACGGGACCTAATTAGAATTGGGACCCGTTTTTGGGGTCACCCTGTATTCTTGCAAGATAAAGACAAATACATTGCATTATCAGGGCGAACACCACACTTTGCGCCAAGCCAAAATGCAGGATTTCTCTTTCTAATGGGATAAGATGCTTTATTGTAAGTGTAAGAAATCCTTGCGAATCCTCGTGATACAGGTCACTCCATGCAATATTTAAGTCCTTCTAATCGTATAAATCTTTTAATCATTTACACACCAACAATTAAACATGGAACCTTAACTTAATGACATAAAAGGAAGTCCAGATATTACCCAATATTGATATGTTTTACCTTTCAGATTTTAGCTGTGAAATCAATTATTTTTCAATCAAATAGATTAATTGGCTGCTCCCCGTGGCGACTCACATGGTCAAGCGGAAGGCATCTTTACATGACTCGCTGCAGTGACTTAATCTGAAATATATTGTAGTTTATCCACTGTTTTTTTATATAAAATATATAATTACTTAAATTAAATTTTAAAGTATAAAAATCAAGTATCATGATCAATTCTGCTCTTGAAAGAAACATTCATTTCGAATGCTCCCCATGTCATATCAAATTACCTACTGTTGATTTTATATGCTGGTCTTTTCTGCTTGTGTGGTAATATAACTTCCCAAATGCACATGTAGAAGGCGCTGTTTAGTCAAAATCGCATATTTATTCTTTCATTAGATTATTTCGATTATTGATTAGCGAGACTAATCGAAAACATTCCGATAGACATTTTTCTAAGAACATGGCCAGACATATTTTTGTGAAATATCTAAAAAAACAAACATACTCAGTCGTTTAAGAGTCTATAGTGAACGAATCCACATAAAAACACAGATGTTTTAAATATAATATTTGAGAAAACGAAATTTGTTTCCATCATCCTTTAAAGCGCATATCATATAAATACTATCAATACTATTTCGATGAGTTTCTCGTTTTGATCTTCTTGCAAATAATACTGATAATATTAAAATGAATGAATTATCTAACGGGTCTCTAACATCAGTAAATACTATGGAAAGTGTCCTGAGTTAATTTTTTACAACCGATAATAAATAGCACCACTTTTGCTATATAAGATGAAAGCAAACAGACGTTACAAATATTAATAATATTAATATAATCTGAAATAATATGGATAATGTTGATAAAATATGGAATGATATTATTAATGTTATTATAATATGAAATAATATTAATATTATTAATATATTATTGAAGTTAATAATATTAAAGCTACAATTATATTTAGATTTTAAAGGTAACACATAATATAACTTGCAATAGAAAAGAAACTACAAACTACAATAAAATCTGTTGCTGTCAATGATAAATTAGGAAAAAGAAAATTGTCAAAGAAAAGAAAATAATAAAGATGCGTACACGACCTCTTACGTCTTTATACTATACTTTATTTGATCATTTACGAACGCGTCTAAGACCTATCATGTCTTCTGATACCTTACGCGCGGTTACTCGTTATTTGATGAATATATAGTTTATGGACATTTCTTGCAGTTTCTATTTCTTTTGAACAAGTATGGTATTTGTTCTATATTTTTTCTTTATTTCTATTTTGACTTACGAATGGGTTCATTGTGTTTATATTTTATAAGAGAAAATTTCCGATGATTTTACTGAGGATTGGACTGATTTTTTGTGTTTGGTGTTCATTGTATGGTCTTAATCTTCCCTAGTATTGCAATTTACATACATTTGCCTTCGTCCTCCTAAATTATAGGTAGGTGTACTTTATATATGTTAAATACATATTTGTTAGGGCCCTATTATTATTATTATTATTATTATTATTATTATTATTATTATTTTATTTTTTTTTTTTTGGTGTAATGTTTGTTTCCTCTACAGTGGGGTTATGTTTTACGCTAGTGGATGTTTCACTGAAGAGTCGCCTTTCACACCAAAGCTAGTCAAAGGATCAATTAGATTAAATCCACTTTGCCTAGGATGTGTTCTGTGCCAAGCATCACCGACATCTCGAGTACAGTTATGTTTTACTTGATTCCCTGGAAGTTTATCTGTTTCTCAAGAACGTCTAGAATTGGGACAAGCTTGCATATGACGATTCGTACGACGGCCGTTTTAGTGTCCCACAATACATCAATATCAACCCCTATTATCATTTTTATGATTAGTATTGTTTATTACGTATAAAAATTGTCCTCTTAGTTCTGTAAAGCATGTTTATAAATGGGTATATTTTTCATCATGACAAACGATATCTTCCAGTCGGAACGAATAAATCGAGGAATCTGACGAATGATTCAATATTGTTTTGTTTTTCTAAGAAAAGCAAAAAACTACGTACGTGAATCAATAATAAAAAAATGTAGACACTGATACAATGCAGTATGATTTGGGAAATACATATATTTCGGCTCTCAAGCTTCAAAGTAAATCAATATGAATTGAATTGAAAATATACTTTCATCAGTGAATTATTGGAAAATCAAATTATGCTATCCATTGTGTATTATTCGAATTAGTTTTCGAAGCAGGTAGCAATTCTCACTCGGATGAGCATAATTAAGTAATGTTATAAAATGAAAGCAGAAGTAACTTAAGAAGATTTTTTTAGAGAAAGAAAAGAAAGATACAATATATAGAGAGAAAGAACAGAAAGATACAATATATATATATAGAGAGAGAGAGATACGTGGATATGAAAGTGTATAAGAAGGTCATATTAATGCAGAAAAAAGGCTGTTGTATTGGAGTGACGTATGAAAAAATGGAAAACGGAAGAATGGCTTATTTGATTTGTTATATTTTTAATTTCGCGTATCCATTTATTTTTCGACATCATCATAATAAAAATTAGTAAATATAAACTTATAGTCTGACAGAAGCGGGATTGTGGATGACATAATATTTCGAAATAACATCTCTTTTTCAAAAGTAAAGTGGCCAAAGTATTTCACTGAAAAGAAACGTTGAAATATTGTAAGGCGGAAATAGAACTTTTTCGTTTGTCCATTTTTTTTATACTTCACGCCATATCTATTTACCAGTAATGCGTCAATCAAATTACCTTTCTCTATTAAATATATATACATCTACATATATATGTATTTATATATACATAATTATCTATATCTATGTATTTATATATATATTGTTATAGGTGTATATATATATTTATGTAAATCTGTGTACGTATATCCATATACATATATATATATATATATACATATAATATATATAACGATATATGTATACATATATATATACACGTTTCATGTAAATGTATATACATATATGTGTGTCTATATTGTAAGATTCCTTATATACAATTATATTTACAAATATATATATATATATTTGTATGTATTAATGCACATACATATAATATATATAACGATATATATATATATATATATATATATAATGAAATAATGATTACAGTTAAGTTTGCCAAAATGATCCAAAATGCCAAAACTAAAGTATATTATAAATATTAAAGAATTAATAGTTATAAAGTAATCTCAACCAGATGTAAAGCTCGATAAAACCAAGTAGGAGATAGAATATATAATAAGAAGAATTAGTTAATAAAACATGTTAAAAAACCTTTGAAAATGAGTTAAAGACATATTAATTTTAGAAAGGAAACACTAAAGAAGAGGATAGTCCTTAATCCGCGGAGTTTCGAAGAAATACTTTCCTTCTCATCAGAGGGTAGGATTTAGCAAAATGCAGGATGGGATTTTGTTTGCAAAAGTATTTCATGAAACTACAAGTAAGTCAAAGATCTTACTTGATAACAATTAAATGAAACAGAGAGAATAAGGTGAGCAAGAAAGTAATTTCATGTGAATGGATAGTCTGGTGAAGGGTAATGTATCTAATGCCTGTAAAATCGAAAAATGCCGAATCCAAGAAAGTTAGTTAAATTTCCATTCGACCAAGTAAAATCCAAGGGAATCGCGTAATAGGAAATGACCAAAGTAATACAAAAGGCAGAAATCCGTGGAATAATTCAAAAATAGGTACATGGAAACGGGAATGAATGACAATAATATTATTAAAAGAAAGATAGAATGTGTGTAAAAAAAAGGCATGGAAGAGATGTAATATTCGACTGTCGGGGCGAAGCTTAATTAAGCTTAATTAATTACATTTTGTTTCTTAAAATAGAAATATTAAAATAACATTACGAAAGACCTCAGTCAGCAGGACATTACCATTTAAGTATGTACAGCAGTAATACACGCATGTTACCTGGTTATAAAACTACATTTCAAACGAATTTTAATGTATTTGAATTCAATATACATGCGAAAGAAAGTGATGAATGATCATGCGAGCGCGTTGAAAATATCAGCTGCAGCTAACAGTTACCAGCATGCCAAGAAATCTGCAGCAAGAGCAGCAGTAGCTGAAAAACACGCACATGCAAATAAGAAAGTGTGCGCGAAAAGAGGAAGGAGGGGAAATAGACAAAAATGCAACACGTGTGAGAAAGAAACAAAGTCGGCGTCAAGGACAACAGACGTGTAAATACGTAGGCGATAAATGGCCGGGATACGGCCGGCGTGAGGTTAGAGAAAGAAAATGGACGTGTAAATGTGGAGAACGAGAATGGGTGAGTTGTGATCAGAGGAATGAGAAACAATAGCTTTGGTAAAATAAACATTTGGCAGCGAGTGACTTTTTTTTTTAAATGGTGCCGAAAGTAACGGAAATAAAAACGTTTTGTATAAACAAAAAACTGCCGACCCAGATTGTGTTTATTTATTTTATTTTTTTTAATTTCTGAAGTAAAGTAGAACGTCCACGTCACATATATTTATTTTATTTTTCGTCGAGTGGACTTCGGGTTCATTAATTAAAAAAAAAAATACTATGTATTACTGACACCTCAGTTCCTGAAACCTAGCAATGCTCTCTAAGTCTTTGTGCCTATGCTAATGATGATCCTGTTAGGTAAGCATTTTGTCACCAATACATATATCAGGGTGGTATCGGTCGGTTGTTTTCCTGGCTTACTACGGTCGGACGAGGGACATTTTACCGTGTTTCTCTTTTAGTTCCTCGCCATGTGGCCCATTTCGCCACAATTCCAAGAAACCCTTGATCAAGTGTCCGCCTTCAAATTGTATTTCGTTCGATAGTAGGCACATAATTCCTCGTCTTGGAGACGCTTGATTGTACGTTTGCCGTTTCACATGACAAACCACAATAAGTTCTGGACTTGCTTCGTTCATGGTGGAACCTTTATTTACGCTATTCCTCATTCTGTCTTTTTCCCCGGCTAGATTATACGAAAGGGGGATAGGAATAAATTACAACAAAGCATTGTTGAATAGCTGAGACAAACATAACTTCAGAGAAAAAATAGTATTTCGATATATTAATAATAAAAGACGTACATTAAAAATATTAAGAGTGCACAAAAATGAAATTAAAAAATTATAAACAAGATAGAGTTAGTCGTCGGGAGAGTGTTGTTGTAGTGCGGCCTATGTGAGCGTTATATAAGTTCTTAGAGTGTGTTTGGAGATATTTTTCGAAGGGGCATATATCTATATACATATACATATATATATATATATATATATATATATATATACTAAGTAGCATATTTGAACTTGGCACACACACACACACACACACACACACACATATATATATAAATATATATATATATAACAAGTTAAATATATGCAGAAGATAAACGCATGAATTAAAACAAAATTAAGCGAGCTTAATAAAATGAGGAAAATATAATATGTTTTATATATTATATTATAATTATATAATATTTATTTATTATAATATTATAATAATATATTATATTTGTATATATATATATATATATATATATTATTATTATTAGTAGTAGCAGTATATTATAATAGATGGTAAAAAATCTAAGAAGAAGGAACATTTTTTAACCAATCGCTCCGAAATATTACCATGTTTAGTGTAGCGAATATGTAGTAGTTGTCTATATAAATAAAATGTTATATATATATATATATATATATATATATATATATATATATATATATATATATATATATATATATATATACAGTGAGATAGGAAGGAATTGCTACAAAGTATTGTGGAATAGATGAGGCAAAACTAACTACTGATGAAGAAAGAAAATTTCGATATATGTATAATAAAAGGCGTACATTTAATTATCACTGGGCAATTTTGCCGAGAGAAAAAAAAAGGTAAATCATCTTGAAGCGTTTCCAATGGAATAATTAATCATCAAAGAAAAGACGAAAATCGAAATCAGTGAAGCAGAAATGGAAAACAATTTTGTCTCGTACTTCAAAGGGTAAAAGAGATAAAACACTTCTTTTCCAAATATTGATTCTCTCGAGTAAACGTTATTGCTAGAAAACTTCTATAGACCTCCATTAAAAGTCTTGTCTCCGGCGCGGGCAGTCAGTGCGTCTATCAGCCTCTCTTCTGTTTGTTTGAAATACTCATTCAATTACTAAACGCAGTAGTTAAATAGATATTTTTGTACAAAATCTTTATAAACCAATGCCAAGATAAGTTTAATAAGACCGAATGTATATTTGTATACCCGATTATCTATCTGTTCGTAATTACATTGATCGAATACGTGAACTGTGATAGATTATTCATGAGACAATTCATAACAGGAATTTCGAAATTTGAAGACGACAAGTTATAATATGCAGTGATTTTTTCTTTGTTTTGTTTTTTTTAATTACCTTTTCACCCCAAACAAGCATATTTCCACTTTGATGTAGGGGGCTACTATCAGGGACCTAAGTTCTATGGGTACTATGTAATGAATTTTGCAGCAAGATGGCTATTCACATTACACTTGAACTTCTGCATGTCAGTTCAGTTGAGGAAGCAGAAAACGAAAAGAATTCCAAAGTTCTGCCGTTATGGGGAAGAAGCTATTAGTGTAAAAGGATTTCTTACATCTAGGGATCTCAACGGTGTAGGGATGGGACTTCGCTGCTTGTCAGGTTTCTCGGGGGTATTTTCGTCGAGGGGATACAAGTGCTTGTATTTCGTCAGAGCATTCACCATGAAAATACTTGTAAAACAGGCAGAGGGATGCAACATCTCGTCGGTGGGACAGGGGCTAAAGTTTAGATGACATTTAGGACCTATTAGGTTGGCGACACTCTTTGGAACCCTGTCCAGAAATGAGAAACTAGTAGCAGATGCAACAGCCCAAATATGACAGCAGTACTCCATACATGGGCGAATGGGGCATTTGTAGAGGTACAGGATACTTTCAGGCGTAAGTAACTTCCTAGTACTATAGAGATATCCCACCTTCTTTGCAGCAGCCTTAGCAATGATCTCAATGTATCTATTCCAACTCATGTTTCCTATAATAGACCTGCGGTTCTCCATATATCTTATCGACTATTGATGTGAAGTGATGCTTGGGACCACGGAAGGAAAACACGAAACACGGTTTACGTGTAAGAAAGATATATTAACGGAAGGAATATGATAAAGGATAAGCAGAGCTTACTAGCTGGTTGCGTCCAATATGGGTAGTCAGACGCACCTCATATTCCTGGTACTCCTTCTGATTCTACGGTATTGCTATACTGCTCCCTGGGAGTGTTTTCTCACATCGTAATATAGTAATGGATCAATTGGTGATTAGGTAGATTTCGGTCTCACAACATCACTTTTTATGTGTTTTTTTTTAAACATTAAAAAAATAAAAAAAATTAATACTTCTTTTTCTTAATATTTACTTGGAGGTGTTGTGTAAATGTTCTTTTTCTTTCTGAGTGTTGCACTTCCGGGTAAACTTGGGGCTTTCCGCGATATAATTGACCGAATATTACGTCGATCGGTTCTTCGCAAATATCACATAGCGATTAACTGATTTATTCAAACGGCATCTCCTTAGCCGATTCATATGACATTTTGTCGGTGTTTTCGGTTCCTGCATAATATAGACTAGTTCACTATTTCTTTATTTGATAGTGCTTACTTCACAGAATAAAATATTATATTTGTAGGTCTTGAAAAGTAACAAGCTATATAATTTCCGTCCTGCAATATCTACGGTTGTTATACTGATTGTAATTTGACATAGAATCAGAGAATCTATCGACGGAGGTTTTCTATTATAGTGACATAAAAACGATAAAATCTACATATAAGTAATCATCGAAGCTCAAATTTCAAGGTTAATTTGCCTTACGGATATATTTTACACTCAATTCTCTCCCTTATTTTCATTAATGATCTTCCAGATATCGTTCTCAGTTTATTCGTTCATATATACGCAGACGAATCTAATATCTATGGAAACAATTCAAAAATTAACACGATCGACATGTGTCGTAGTTTCTCACTGTGGCGCACGTCGTGCACTGAGGAAAAAAGTGGCTGGTTAATTTAACAGCATTAAAAATCAATCTTTTATAGTTACATCTGAAACGCGATATAGTCACATATATAATTAATTGTTATCGATTTTGATAAATTTTTTGGTATGATCCTTATTCCTGACCGGAAATGATAGATTTTAATAAAATATGTTGCCAACTTAGCTGGACTAAAATGTTGCGTTTTTTTTTAAAAAAAAATTTAACTTCGTAAGTTATCTCACACTGGACGCAATTCTTTACCTATTTAAAAGCCGAATACGTCCTAAAGTTAAATACCTTTGAGAGTGGACGATAGCCTGCCGTTAGAGAATGTGCCGGGCGTCAAAAGATAGTAATTTCTGATGATTGTTTCTTCTGCAACCGCTTTGCAGCAAAAGTGATGTTGCAAGATAATCTCTATTCTATCGTTATTTTAATTGCAAATTCCTGTGTAACACAGTACCTGTGAGAGCGTGTGAAATTATCAGCAGCAGCAAAGGATGGCTGGCTTGCGAAGAGATTAGCAGCAGCAGTAGCTAAAAACAGAATGTGCAAATTAGAAAAGTGAAAAATAGGGGAAAAATGCACCATGTGCTCGAGGAGAAACAAAGTTGGTGCCGAAGGAGACGGTCGTAAAAAGCGAAGATGAAAATTGGTCGGCTGTGCCCATCATGCGGTCAAAATACGGAGAAACACTTGCCAGGAAAAATTCATCGGTGACCTTTAATTTAAATGCACAGGTGTCATTTAAATGGCACCGAAATAAATAAATATAAGCGTATTTAATGTGTTTATTTCCAGTTTTATTTCTATGAATTACTAAAATAAAGTGTAACGGCCACGTTTCATATCCCTTCATAACGTCCTTGCAAATTATGTCCCTTGTAGTAGCCCCTTGCTTCAAAGTTGCACTGTGCCTTGTTTGGGAAGAAAATTGAATAACATAAAAAAATAAAAAATAAATCATTTAAATTAGAAATTGAATTACCGACATTTAAATATAAAACTAGATTAAAACATTACAAAGGAATATTTATTGAATATTTTTATATTATTAAAAAAAAAACTTTAAAACGGAACTCAAACACCTGTCGTTAATCTGGCGTAGCCAACGCACAGTTGCCGACATTTTAAAATACAACTAGTGAATGGCAATATTTACTACTTCATTTTCTTTCTACAACTTTACACTATCACATAAAAGAAGTAAAAGAATAAAAAACGCACAAACAAATATATGCAAATTATAAATTTTAAACAAGTAAAATATTTGTTCATTTTCTTACAAATTTCGTCATAGTTTGGCTTTCAAGCGATCTTGATGCGCATTTTATTCGAATTAAATAAATACTTCCATAACGGAAGTAACAGCTCTGACATACACAATACCCACATGCATACACACATACATACATGCATGCATACATACATGCATGCATACATACATACACACATACATACATACATAAATATATACATATATATATACATACTTATACGTATATTATTATTATTATTATTATTATTATTATTATTATTATTATTATTTAAATATACCTTTAAACCCTAGTGTATATATGATCCCCGAATGGATAAATCCATTCGGGGATTATATATATGTATATATATATATATATATATATATATATATATATATATATATATATATATATATATATACTAGCAAAAGTACCCGTCGTTGACTGGGTTTGAAAACAGCCTACAGAAAATGGACTCTGATTTATGAAAGTATGATAGGTTATGAAAAGGAAGGTTTGTAAAGAGATAGCTTCGAATTTTTGAGTATCAAAACCAATAGTTACATGTAGAGAGTTTCTTTTACCGCCGGTTTAATATATTCACAGATTTTGGAAGTTTTATCACACATTACGCCCCGCAGCATAATTATTTATTCGCTAGAGTCATCGTCATCAATTCCGTATAAACATTAGAATAAAATTATTTCAATAATTGCACTGAACTTTGATGTTAATATTTTTGTTGCTGTTTTTTTTTCGTAAGGGCGTATGCCCAATATATAGAACTATGGAAAAATCAGCCTTGCTGATATGATTATAACTAGTTTCTCTGATAGCAGGATCAAACGTTGCTTTATTATATCTTATTGATTTTCCAAGCCAGAGAACATGTATGCATTCATTGAAGGGCTTCCAATGCATCAGAATAATTGGCATTCGTTTCAAATATTAGTGCATTCATTCATATGACACCGCATAAACTTTTCCGGATCAATGGTTGGCTGTTCGCATTACAAAGCTACGCAAACTAAACTGCCCTTTGAATATTTTCCTTTACATGAAAAGAAAAAAACAGTAATTGAAAGGTGACCAAACAAAAAGGTTATTCTTCTTAAAAGTAACAATTATGAATTATGACACAAAATAAATATTTACTGCATTTTGTTATGGTTTATTAGTACGAAATCGTAAAAAAACAATTGCTCGATGGAATATTTCATAAAATTGTAAAATTTGATTTGATACCAAAAGTACAAACGAAAAAAACAGCTTGATTCGAGTAATAAAACGTAGAACTCGTATAATAAAATGTCAATAAAAATATTTATTAAAATAACATTTTCAAAGTGAGACATTGCAATATGAAGAGTGTAAAACAAACAGTTACAACAATTATCGCGCCTTTGTAATTGATAATGCACGGCCATATAAAATATGATGAAAGAAAAATAATCAGCCAGAATTTATTGTACATATATATATATAAATATATATATATATATATATATATATATATATATATATATATATATAATGAACACATGATTAATAAAACATGTTAAAACACATCTTGAAAAAAAGTTTAAAACATATTTAATTTAAAAAAGGGAGCAAGAGATAAGTGAATAGTCCTTAATCCGCGGAGTTTCGAAGAATTCTCTTCCTTCTCATCAGAGGGCAGGAATTAGCAAAATGCGGGATCGGATTTTGCATGTAAAAGTGTTTAATGAAACCACAAGTAAGTCACATATCTTACTTGGTTAAAAAAAGGGGTGAGGTAAGGGGAATAGGAGGTAAAAGAAAAAATGATAAAAAGATTTCACATGAATGGATAGTCCGGTGAAGGGTAAAAAAATCCAAGAATGGTGAAATCCAAACACGGTCGAATTAAAAACTTTCAATTCAGCACGTAAGTTCCAAAGGAATCGCGTAACTAGAAGATGGTCCAAAACGATCCAAAAGACAGAATTCCTTGGAAAAAATCACAAATGGAATGAGTTCAAAATCATTAAAAGAAAAGTTCAAATGTGCACAGAAAAAGCACTTGAGCTTTTGGACCAGTTACAACAATTATCGCGCCTTTGTAATTGATAATGTACGGCCATATAAAATATTATGAAAAAACAATAATCAGCCAGAATTAATTATATACACACACACACACACACACACACACATATATATATATATATATATATATATATATATATATATATATATATGCTGTTAATTTATTACTTATCATAAGAAGTTGAGAACTCAAAAATTGTGTTTAAAAACAACTCCTCTCCAGCTATAAAAACAATAGAGCAAATCAATGCTGTGTATGGGTTCAAATTCTCTCTCGGAGTATGCAACTCTTAAAAGAAACCCACGACTATTACATACATTGCACATGCAACGACAACGTTGTTCCCTCTTACTATGCATGTAAACAACACAAGCCTTATATATGAGCATTAATAAAAAAAGCATAAGTAACCTCCTTCACTCTTAGACCAATCCTTGTCGAAAATACAAAAATTGTACAACATGATAAAAATTTTTAAATGTTAAGTATTCTCGAGGCATCTCTCCTCAGAACCCAGTACCCTACTATTAATAATATCGCATTCGAGAAGAGTTTTAATCAACTTTGTTTATACTTTTAACCTCTCTTGAACAAGGGTGTATTGCGAACGTTGCATAAGCAATAGTTGATTCAGTTTATTGGGCATTTTACTTTTCACATTTCTACTTTCCATATTCCCTCGCATCCAATTTCCTTTCCTAGTACATATATGTATATATATATGTATATATATATATATATATATATATATGGAGGAAATGCAAAAATATATACCGATGCATATATATGTAATCACCAAATCAATAAAAATATACCATATATATAAGGGACGATTATACTCTTCTTACGTTGATATTTCGAAGTCTAATTCTTCTCAGCAAAATAGATGCTAGGTAACAGATTAGAAGTGCTACGTCTAGTGATAGATACATAAGAGACGCAATACTGAGAGAATAATGGGATGATTTATATATATATATATATATATATATATGTGTGTGTGTGTGTGTGTGTGTGTGTGTGTGTACTATTGTATATTCTATGTAAAATCAAAGGCCGTAAATGGCATAGTTCTCTCAGATACTTTCTCCTCTGATCTTGAGCGCATGGTACAGTGGGGGGGGAGTTGGCTGGTTACTTTTAATGCATCTAAAACTAAGCTCCTATCTTTACATCATCAACGCTCTGATTCTCATCTGGCATCAATTGATATGCTCTCGTCTAGGGGAAGCTCCATGCTTTGATAAGCTTCTGGCTTGACCTTTACCCCTGACCTGAAATGGAATACGTACATCAAGTCAGTTATCAGTATCGCTATAAAAATGGTAGGATCCATCTACCGCTCCAGAAGATATCTCACCCCTGATGCAATTCTCTATCTGTATAAAAGCCAAGTACGTCCAAGGATGGAATACTGCTGCCACATCTGGGCAGGAACTGCTAAACCAGTCTATCCTGCCTAGACATAGTACAAAATAGGCTTCGTGGCCTAGTGGGTAATGCTCTGTTCTCTTCCCTTCAACCTCTCTCCCACAAGAGAGACGTTGCGAGACTGTCTTTGTTTTATCCTTACTACCATGGAAGGTTCTCGTCTGAACTCCAATCTCTAGTCCTCCCTCGCCAATCTTTCACGATAAACACCCGCCAAGCTGAAACCACTGTCAAAAATTTTCCCCACTCCTTATATGTGCCAAAATCAAAACTATGCTTCCATGAACAAAGCTTATTTCTTACAAGTGCACGCCTGTGTAACTCTGTTCCGGTTGCCTGTTTCCCACCTTACTACAACCTGGATATCTTCATGTCTAATGTGAAAAAAATCCTGATGAACCGCCTCCTTAAGTAAGACACATTATCAAATCTCCAACACTAACGTACTGTACACACAATAACCCTTATCACCGAGTTGCTTCCGTGCCTTGATAAGTAGTTACTACCTTAAAAAACAAAACTATATGGTCTACCTTGATGGGTTTTACCGTAATGAATCCATGTTAATTCCGTCTCTGTAATTAGACTCTTTCAATTCCGATTACTCCTCTTTGCTCTAGTTATAATATTCACTATACAATTTACAACTGTCAGAATATTTTTTTTTACACAGTGATCACCATTTATCAAGGCCCGGAAGCCACTCAGGGATAAGGATTATTGCAAGTACATTAAGTAAGTGAGGAGATTTGCTGAAGTGTTTACTTAAGGGGACAGTACATTAGGAATTTGTTAACATTGGACTTGAAGACATCCAAGTTGTAGTCCGGAGGGAAGCAGGCAAACGGAACAGAGTTCCACAGGCGTGCAGTTCTAAGAAAGAAGCTTTGTTCATGGAATCTGCGTTTTGATTAAGGCACAGATATAGAGTGGGGGAAATTTTTAACAGTGGATTCAGCTAGACGGGTGTTTTTCGTGAAAGACTGGCGAGGGGGGACCAGAGATTGGAGTTCAGACGAGCACATGCCATGGAAATAACGATAAAATAAGAACAGGCTAGCAACGTCTCTTCTGTGGGAGAGAGGTTGCAGGGTAGAGGAAAGGGCATCCCCCATTAAGCCACGAAGTCTATTTAGTACTCTGTCAAGGCAGGATAGGCTGTTATTAGCAGCTCCTGCCCAGATATGGCAACAGTATTCCATCCTTGGACGTACTTGTCTTTTATATAGATAGATAATTGCATCAGTAGTGAGATATCTTCTGGAGCGGTAGAAGGATCCCACCATCTTTCCAGCGACCTTGGCAACATACTTGATGTACGTGTTCCATTTCAGATCAGGAGTAAAGGTCAAACCCAGAAGCTTGTCAAAACACGGAGCCTCACCCAGATGAGAGCCATCCATCACAATTGATGCCAGATGGGGATCAGAGCGTTGATGATGTAAGGATAGGAGTTTGGTTTTGGATGCATTACAGGTAACCAGCCACATCTTCCCCCACTGAACCACGCGCTCGAGATCAGAGGAGAGAGAATCAGAGAGAACTTTGTCATTTACAACATTTGATGTGTTGCCGTAGATGGTCGTGTCATCAGCATAGATGTCAACGAATGATTCAAGTATGTGTTTAGTGAGATCATTGATGTAGATCAGGAAGAGAGTTGGGCCAAGGATTGACCCCTGAGGGACTCCAGCATTTATATTGCAGGCCTCCGATTTTTGTCTATCTACCACTACTCTTATGAGCCTATCGGAGAGAAATGATTTAATGATTGAGAAAACATTTCCCGTTATACCTTAGCTGGAAATCGTGTGAAGTAGACCCTTATGCCATACCTTGTCAAAGGCCTTTGATATGTCGAGAGCAATTGCCCTAGAAAGGAAGCCTTTGTCAAGAGATTCACTTATCCTGTGGGATATAACCGTCAGCACATCTGCGGTAGATCTTGCAGAGCGGAAACCATATTGTGTGTCACTAAGAAGGTTATTCCTGCTGAGGTGGTTGACTATTTCTCTATTTAATATGGATTCCAGCAACTTACTCATAACACACAGGAGGTTTATAGGTCTGTATTGAGAGGGAGATGACTTATCACCTGAATTCTTAAATACAGGGCAAACTGATGAGGTCTTCCAGGGAGTCGGAAAGCACTTCTCCTTAAGGCAGCGCTTAAATAGTTTCGTAAGTATGGGAGCAAGTTCTGGTTGAAGCTTTTTTAACACTATAATTGGGATGCCATCAGGGCCAGTTGCTTTACTAGAATCTAGGTTCTTTATTAGCTTGGCGACCTCATGCACGGATATTTGTATGTTACCAAGCTTGTTCTGTGTTATAGGAGGAAATATGGGGAGTTGATGGCATTCGTCGTATAGGGTAGAATTAGCTGCAACGTTCTTTGCAAATAGTTTGGCCTTGTCTGACGCTGACGAGATAACCTCTGGTCCATTGATAATGGTTGGGATAGAACGCACACTTCTGTTCAGGATCTTATTTGTTATTTGCCAAAACTGGTGGGAACCAAGCCGCTGATCAGCTTCCTTGGATTTAACAGACTGGGCATATAGCTCTCTTGCATTTTTATTACTCTTTTACCGTGGTTGCTGGCAGACCTGAAAGCAGCTTTAGTCTCAGTGCATCTATTACGTTGGTAGCTATGGAAAAAGTGATTTCTGTGCGCGATAGCAGCAGCACATTTTGGGGAGAACCATGGCTGGCTGTTAGGTTTTTGTTGAAATTTTTTAGATGGTATGAATTGGTCTATGCCTACAATTAACCATTCGGTCAGATCTGATACTATAGAGGACAGATCCTTTTTAAACATGGAGTGCAGAGCTAAATCAGATATGAATGTACGGAAGCTATCCCAGTCAGCCATAGAGTATCGGTATACAGTACGGTGGAGAGGTATGTCTGGGGGCTTCTTACATTTCGTTTTTATCTTAACTGATACGACGGAGTGGTCGGAGGATCCTAGAGGAGAATGAACGGAACATGAACATAGCTCAGGGGAAGTTGAGAGAAAAAGGTCTAAGAGGCTTGCATATTGACCGTATGTATCGGGCACACGGGTGGGTTCGCGAACAATCTGAGTGAGGTCATAAGCAATGGCGAAATCATGACAAAACCTTCCCTCCTCATCTGTCTTATTTGAATGGGTTAGCCATACCACGTTATGGACGTTGAAATCACCACATATGTGGATGTTGGCCGAGGGATGTGAAGACAGTATGTGGTCTATTTTCTCAGATATGCTCTTAAAGATAGTAACTCCGCTGTTGTGGGGCCTATAGAGGGCAAATATAAATGCAGTGGTGTTAGCAAGTGCAACCCTGAAGCACATATAGGGTAAATTATAATCTTCTCTAGAGATATCCCTGCCACACGGGAAGCCATCCTTAATGTAGGCACGTATTCCATGCCCATGGCGATCTTGGGGGTCAGATTTAGAATAGAATATGAAGGTCATAAAGTATTTTGAAGCAAGGGCATACGTAACATGTAATTCCGAGCAACTTCGGATGTTTTAAGCTAGTTTAAATTTAAACTATTTATATAAAATTACTTATGTACACTTTTTATTATTATTATTATTGGTGTCTCCCGTTTGTAATAAAGTAAAATGAGGCGCGTTTTCCGGTGTACGAAATACGGAAAAGTGACAAAAGTTTTACGTTCGAATAGGATTTTTTTTTCTATAAATATTTTTCTCTGTTTCCCTCTCAGTAAAAACATAAATAACATAATATTCATCCTTAAACGTCATGAGAATAAAACATCTTGCTTCAGGAGATGACAGTAACACAATATAAATCTACGATATTTTCCACTTGTAGGAATTTCGTTTTTATTTAGGCTGTGATTGTGAAGGTGTCATTAGCATTTGTAGTTTGTTTTGTTTGTTGTTTCCAGATATTTTTTAGTGTTTTTTTTTCATCTTTTCAGAAGATGAGGTGTGTTATCGCATGAGAATCTCTGGTTGTGATCGACGTCCAAAAACAATCAATTTGGTGAAGCTTTCACATACACATCTTTTACTGTACGATGCATTGTGTTCAGCATCCAGTCTCAAAAGTGATGTTTACCGAAGCATTCATGTCCAAGCGTAATCAAGTTTACATCAGTTTTTGATTGTAAAAACTTTTCACCTGCATCCTCACATCGAATTGTGAGCCTCGGTCGGTCAGTCTCTCTGTGGTGCTTCATTTTTAAATAGATCTTCCATTATGAAAACGGTGGATAATAAAATACAGCCTATTTTTAATAACTGGATATCAATACTATATACTATATACTATGTCTATCAAAGTCCCTGTCGCCATTAGAGAATACACACCTTTCGTTTAACTTTTAAAGTTGAGAATTAATTAATTTCATCGGACTGCAAATACTAAAAAATATATTTGGCTTAATCACTTAAACACAATGATTCTCTTGAAGTCAAAGATATTAAGCAACGTAAAGACTACTTAGTGCCAGATGAGTGACCATTTGGGAATACTAGAAGGACGTCAGCAACGCCTTTCAAGTATTGAAAAACCTGATGTCATGCGCCCCATGACGAGGATATATACAATGTTCGACTTGTCTGAAGAGTGTGTCGGTTTGTTAATCAATTATAGTTAAACGGTATTTCGATTGTCTGCAAAGTTTATACATGAGATAGTGTTTATTCTTAAAATCGCCAGTCTTTTATTATTGCATTAATTATCGTGTTTACGTTTCTATCCATTATAAAATATAGACAATATGGTCTTTTGTAATTTAAATAGAAAAGGTGGCTGATCGATGCTGAGGTTCCTTGGAAACTTAAAGTGCAAAATTGGAATATAGGAGTGAAATACATTTTAATATATTTTAACGCAAAAAAAGAAAAGGAAACCGACTTTTTTGTGCCTTATCTTTTTTAGACACCTTTTTACTAACGTCTTTACATTTAACGAGGATTCGAATAAAACAAAGAATATAGCAAAAAGAAAAGGAGTTGTGACTACATGTGTTTATTAAATGGGCTGTTATGAGTTTAACTTATTTGCATAATTTCAAATTTCGGAGAAATATTATTTTAAGTACTTTTAGTTTTAGCTTTGCAAAGATTTAAATTTATTGTAAATAGTAGTTGAAGCTCCTGTTTTATAATTTCAGAAATAAAGCAAGATATAATGATATACAATGAAAAAACAAACAATTATTTCAAAATATTTATTTACAAATTGGAATTTGAAATAATTCTGAAAAAATTAAATTTACCTAATTAATGACGGACAAATATTACCATAATTGAAAATGTAACCAACATTTTGGTATTTCGTTCAATTTCTATAAATGTTTTATCCAATATATATATATATATATATATATATATATATATATATATATATATATATATATATATATATATATATATATGAGAACAACAGGAATTGGAAATGAAAAAAATTATATATTGGTAAATATAGATTGGTTCATTTATTCAATAAAGGAATACAAACAATTAGTTGGGTGATAGAAGGATTTTTTATGCCAAGGCATTTCGAAGCCTAATGCTCCTCATCAGAAGATTAGAGAAGATGATAGGTAACATAATGGGGATGCGGCGTATAGCGTTGGTTTCATTAGGAACGAAATAGAATAATTAAAATTAAAATAATAGATGATATTTGGCAGTTTTATCGAATCCGAAATAAAGAAGGAGCATCTAATATATAGTGTAGTGTAGAAAAGTGTATAGGGTGTTTATCATAGTCTTAAATGTGTGTAGTGTATGTTTTAGGGTTAAAGTGGAGGTATAGTTTGGATGGGTGCTAATTCTATATTATCGGTGTGTAAGATGTCTATTTTCTATGGAAGGGCATTTTTGACAGATGCAACCGACAACAGCACTAGGAAGTGGTGTATGATTTTGGGAGGGGTGTTATGGTGAGGATTTACGGCGAAATGGTGAATGGGTGTGTTCTAAGCAGGGTTGATCAAGAGCGATTACATGGGGTTTCCCAGTCCCATTTAGTGAGTCGAGGGAGGGTTCGGCAGTGAGTTAAAGGGGCAAGTTACGGGGTGGGTCTGGGTGGGTAGAGCTATAATAATAGATTTCACTACACCAATATATATTAGATAATAGGGAGGGGGTTTGGGTATAATTGTAGAGGTAAAAACATAGGGCAGCAAAGTCATATATATATATAATATATATAAATATATATATACGATTTTTATCCTGTTTAAATGAGAGATGTTTGATATATCTTTTTTATTTAAGAATTCTGTTGTATTTTATTCGCTGTATTAGCAAATTGGTAAATTCTCAGATATATAGGGTAAAAAGGATAAAAAAGGCGAATGGGAATTCGTGTCAAAGATATGTACAATAATATTAAATATATGTACAGTTTAAACGGAGCTATTATGAGAACGATAAACATATGTCTCCGAGCAAGTCTAATGATTTGTCCAAATTCTTTCTGTCAACAAAGAGAAAGGTTGTCTGAACAAAACTGAGACTGACACCAATATCTTAAAATCGTTTGGAGAGTCAGCCCGGTACAATTTTGTAAAAGTCTATTTTATAAGCATTGGCAAAAGCTGGATTTTCAATTTAAATGTTGGTCAATGGAAGATTCCAAGGCAGAAGAGGAACGTGGCTTCCCCAGTCTAATTTCTGCCGGTGTATGTTGGTTGGTACGTGATTGCAAATTCAAAGAGGTTCGACCCACAGAGCCAGCAGCGCACTGGCAATCGAATAAATAACATTGTTTTGTGTGATATAGGGCAAGCTGTCCTTCATAATCAGGGGACGCAGATCCTAGACCAAAACCAGCCGTAAAACAACAGACGGCAACAATTTGTTACAGACTTAATAATCCATTTATCCAAAGATTGACCAGCTATTCCAATTCAAAGCAGTTTTAAACAAACAGGACACTTGGACGA
Source organism: Euprymna scolopes (assembly GCF_053919585.1). Lineage (NCBI taxonomy): Eukaryota > Metazoa > Mollusca > Cephalopoda > Sepiida > Sepiolidae > Euprymna > Euprymna scolopes. Next base: position 3,325,146 of record NC_136509.1, on the reverse strand, counting down.
ATTCATGGTTGTAGGAGAATTGTATTTTTCTACTTGATTTTTAATATTATGACTAATTAAATACTCCAGGTAACCATTACGAATGAAAATGCCTTTGACAGTATTTAAGTTGTGCTTGAGTTTGAACAAATTCTAAGGGCTCTCTGCACAAATCTCTTTATAAGCCCTATTTTTCTTGAGGCAATATATATATATATATATATATATATATATATATATATATATATATATATAGTGTAGCGTTCGTGTGTGGGTCTGTGTGTACAACTGTCCATGGACAAAGAAATATATAAATCCGTTTAAGGTTATTTCTTGAAAAGGAGATTTGTATGCGTAAACCTCTCCTTGACAAGAAATATATAAATCCGTTATAGGGTATTTCTCTCAAAGGATATTACGCAGTCAGTGTTATGCATGATTCCTGTATATAGTCTTTTACAAACGAAATCTGCACCGAACGGGTGACATAATTTGCATATTACATTCAAGAAAATGTATTTAATAATCAGTCCGATCTTATTAAATATTTCTTGTAATAAAACCGTTTTAATTGTATTATTTAGAAATATTATCAAAAATTAATTTAGTTAATTTATTTTTAATCCAATGTATATTTGATTTAATTCATTTTTAATTGTTAATACAACAGATACGTTTAAAACCACAACTCTCATATTAGTTTATGAGTTATTTCCCTTTAAGGGAATAATTTCAAGACGAATAACTGTAATGGTTAAATTGTTTGATATTCAGAAATAGTGTCGCCAATTTAGCGGTATTCCCGCTAGATCTTGAGCTTTTGTTTGCAATCTAGCAGAGGAGATTTTAATTTAGCGGTTATAGATTTTTTTTAGAAAATCTGGAGATATTTGACATCCACATACCCGCAATTTTAGATTAAAAAATAACGAAAAGCGCTTGAAAATTCTTTAAAACAAAAATTTTACTCATTCAGGGAAGTAGAAAAGTAGCATTTGTTGCTTTTGCTAACAAATATTTATTGACTATTTGTTAGTTTTTTTTCACCATTTTCAGCATTTTTCAACTTATAAAGTCGATTTTCCGACTACATTGGGGGTTAGGCATTCCAGCCTTTGTTGTTTTAAACGTATTTATTCACTTTTCTAGAGGGACCTGTGACCATTACACAAGGGACTCATTCATACGTAATATATTGACGTTGGCATGCTGTAGACGTTTAGTGTATTTGAAGACGCTCTGATATTATTGTAGCTTTTCTAAAACCGCAAAAGTATTTGTCTACGTTAACACGAACGCCCGGCAAAGCACAGTAGTAAAGTACGCTAAAATATGATGTTTTAATTATTGCAAATTTCGTATATATTATTATAGAGTTAATGTTCTATCGATTTTTATATATTATAAAGTTGCGATTTCAAAAATAAAAAAATATATACATATGACTTTGGTGCATTAACGTGAATCGGAACCTAACTAAAAACTTTTGGAGTATATATATATATATATATATATATATATATATATATATATATATATATATATATATATATATATATGGCTGAACGAACTCAAGTTATATATACATATATATATGCATGTATATATATATATGTGTATATATAAGTATATATATATGTATATATATGTATATACATGTATATATATATGTATATATATCTGTATATATATGTATATACATATGTATATATATATATATATATATATATATATATATATATATATAAAATTAAAAAAAAGTATAATGAGTTTACCAAGGTAATCAAAATGGTAAACTTAAAATATATTATAAATATTAAAGAGTTAATATTTACAAGTAAAGTAATCTCAACCAGATGTAAAAGCTCAATAAAACCGAAAAGGAAATAGAGCTTATAATATGAACAAATGATTAATAAATATATATATATATATATATATATATATATATATATATATATATATATTACTTGAGTTCCTCTAGCCATGATCGAAACCGAAGCCAAAACTTATCAATAATACTTGATGAAATTATTTATTATAAAAATAGATTACTGGAGTTACATCAGCTATAATTGAAATAAAAACAAAAACTTATGAAAAATTCTTGGTAAAATTATTTATGACAAAAAATGGAAGTACGTAACAACTAAACGACCCGGATGTAAGTGTGGCACAGAAAATAAAACGCACGCAATCGTACTGATATATAGATAGTAACTGGCGTGGCAGAGGGGTTAGCACTTATAGGTACTCTGGCCGGTTGTCACTAATTTTTAAAGGTGTAAGTCGATGATCACCAATTCATAATCAGGATCTATTGCAAGTCCAGGAATATCTTGACATTAAAAGTAGTAAATTTTCGCGGGGCCGATTAAGGTAAATATAAGGAGATCGTCGATTAATAGAAAGATGTCACCAGATCACCTCCTCAAATATCTCCGCAAACTAACGACACTTGATAAAGAACTCCAAATCACTGTATTAACAGCATTTATTTACGTGTTAGGAATAGTAATTCAAGCCATTCCAATGTAAGTGTTTCCTTGTAATGGGTGTTTATTATGCAGGACTAAATGAGAAGTGTGTATGAATATTATACAGTCTAAAATATTGAGTTTTATGAAAAGAGTTTCACACGTAGCGTGAAATCAATACGATTATTTTTTGAGCGAAAAACAGTCGTTAAAGCATGTAAGCGAAATGCGTGTGTGTTTTCATCACAGAAGGAAACAATAGTTCAAAATAAGATTATTTTAAGAATAATTACTTTCTTATTCGATGTGGTAATTGCCCATGATGAGAATAAGCTTCATGTGCGTGACACGCAAATTCAAGACGAGGGAGTTTACGCCTTCCGGTGGCAGAGTTTCCTTGACATCAGTCATAAGGAAGACAAGAGAAAAACTGGCATGTACTGATTTGATTTTCGTAGCAAATCCTTATATAAAGATGTCCTCGGAGGTTCCAGTATGTTTGCTGTATTACTAAATGCAGAAACGTAACATAATCCCCTTTTTCCCATGTGTAAATGTAGTCAAATCGCAAGGTTGTGTGCTTACGTGTTCTTTCTACCAATAATTTTAACATGTATGCACTATTTTTTTCTAATTTCAAAATGTGTTGCTCAATGAATAAAAAAAAATAAACAAATGGTCACTGATCGATTAACGGGTAGAGGGGCTTAATTCTTCAAAACCTGTAAACAAATGACTTATTCTAGCACTAAACCCAAGTTCGAGTTGCACTCCCAAATTAAGAGTTAGTCATCGTCATATATTTTTTATATAGTTTTTCAAGAATTTAATTCCCAATGATTAAGCGACAAGCAACCAGTCATTTGTTGTAAAGGCAGCTAAAAGAAATGAAATAAAAGAATCTAACCACCGTGTCAGCATGTATAAAAATAATTGAATTTGACTGCGTTTGGTATAAGGCATTTATTGATTTCTATTATTGCTTACAATTTCTTGACTGTTACTTATTCTACATTTTAACAAACAATTTTGTTCTTACTACCTACTTCCCTCCCCAAAGACCCAACATTCATGATTTTACTTATTTTTCCACATTTAATATTCCATTAAATTGTCAGCGTGAACAGCCTTTTCTAAGATGCACCATATGTTAACACCTCAGCAAAGTTTTTCGCATGTTAAAAATATTTATTTGCCTTCCTACGATAGCAAAGATTGGTTGTGAAACCCTCGATACCCCCCAACAGGAGGAACTCTGGATTGAGGCAACATCTTTTTGCTAATACTCAACTTTAAAGGATTTCTACTTCATTGAATAAGGACAGAAAAGATAAAGTGTATCTTCAGAACAAATATGATTTTAACGTTAATTTTATTTGGAAAAGTAAAAATAATATAAATAAACAAAAAATAGAATGATATTGTAAAATTGGCAAATATTTAAATACTATTTTTTCATTTTTAAAATATTTAAAGCAGACGAAAATATACTCCATTTTGAATAGTGGTTTGTATGAAAAGTGCTGCCTAATTTTATGTAATGTAACACCCTTATGTATAATGTTTTTTAACGGTTTAGGACTCAAAAGTGTTAATTTTTTTCCATGGGAGATAAATTCTACAGGTTTTACTTTTTAAGGAGTTCTTATGTGATTTTACGACGTTACGAGTCAGACTTGAAGTTAGACAAATATATAATATAACATTAGTTACTTTTCCCAAAAAGTTTATAAATCCTAAAAACGTGGGATCATTTTAATAAATTTATATGAAACAAGTACCCCATCTTTAAATTCTAAAATCTCATCTGCTTTTAAATATAGATAATATATATACTATTTTTGAATTCACAAACTACATGTTTTCCCTTAATTTCTCATATTTTTTAGCATGAATTCTCTATAAAAGGAAATTTGCTATGACGATGTACTTCATAGGATTTTTTTGTAAAACATTTTTTACGAAAAAGTGATTAACAAACTTTAAACTTCGTATATGGCCTAAACAAATACAAATGATTTCATAAATTGATAAATTTATTCAACTTCAAAATAAATCATTTTGTTATATCTTAAACGCCGCTGCCCGTGGGTGGTGTGGAGATAGAGAAAACTAATTTTAATAATGCCCTCATTTACTTGTATCTGAAGGAGAGCAGACTTAGTCAGAGACAAAGCCGGGTTTTAATGTGAATAAAATCAAGCTTCCCGAAAGAAATATACTCTGCATCCGGACAATAATTTAAAATGCTAAAAGTCTAGAAGGATTTAACGTTCACTGACCGGGAATAGAATAGCAGAAATGTATCAGAACAGGCAAGAAGTTAACAATCCAGAAACAGATTTTAATTATGACATCTACAACAAAACTCTTTGCATAATTGAGGAAAACGTTCTCATTATGTGCGGCCACCATTGGCAAGCTATGGATTACCTGCACCAAGGCAAGAAGGAGATGAAAGACTTGCAAGAGAGCATCAACGTGAAGTAAATTACAATATTGAAGAACTTTCCCTACAAGCAGAAAATATGTAAGAAAAACTGACAGATTATTAAAGAGAAGTTTACAATTCATTCATGGCAATGTTGAAAACACAAGGTGAGATGAATAAAACATGATGTTTTTGATGCTCCAGGTAGCACGGCCAACACTTTGGTAATCAATTTGATCCTTACAAAGATTAGCACCATGGGAAACATTGTGCTTGCAACAGTATGCAGATGCATTGCAATGTCACTCTACTTCAAGATGTCCGCACTCTTCACAGCACTTTTAAAGTACGCTTAGATACTCATCGAATTGATCAGTCAGTTTGCACAATTACTTGTACCTCGGCCTTTTCAAATGTCATTCGAGACACCCCAGCAATCATTGTAGATGAAGCCTCAATGACACACAAGAGTGCTTACGAAGGAATTGATCAAACACTTCAAGGCCTCGCATGAAACAAGTATCCTAAGGGTGAAATTCCAACCTTATTTTACGGTGATTTCCCTCAAATCCTTCCAGTGGTTTAAAATGGTACCAGGGTAAGCATTATCAATGTAAGTTTGAAGCAATCCTATATCTGGAGGCGTGTTATAGTGAAGATATTGACTACTAACATGAGAGTTCATATAACACAGCCGCAGTTGACTTCTCAAAACTGCCTCTCTGAATAGGTAATGATCAGTTTTCAATCACTTATCCACCTGAAACAATTAAGATCCCGACCTAGCTTGGTAAATGTTTCGGTAATTAGAAGCAAATTAAAGACAAAGTTTACCCAGACCTACAAAACAACGGAAAATTACCAGAGTTGTTTTGTAAGAGAACTATTATTTTGCCATTAAATAGCAATGTGTATCGCTTGAACAATTGGATAATAGATGAATTTCCAGTGGACTTAAAGGAATACAAGTCAGCTGATTCGGCTACTAATGAAAGTGAAGCTGTTCACTTTTTATGTGAAGTTTTTAAACTTTTTGATACAATCTGGAATGCCTCCTCACGTTTTAAATCTCAAAATTGGATCCCCAATCATGTTTCTTCGATCCTTGGAACCGTCAAAAACAACTAACCGAACTAGATGTGTTTTACCAGATGACACTCCAATGTGATTAAAGCCACCATTTCTTGTGGTCCCTACAAAAGCAAAACAGCTCTACTGCTAACGATCCCTTTAGTTCCATCTGACTCGGAACATCTATTTAAATTCCGGAGGCTCCAGTTTTCTGTGAAGGTATGTTTTGCAATGAGCATAAATAAAAGTCAAAGCCAGACATGTTAAACCATTGAAGTAAACTTGACCTCAGAATGTTTCAGTCACGGTATATTCTATGTCGCCATAAACCGGACAGGAAGTTTAGAAAAACTATACATCCTGACTCCAAATCAATGCAGCAGAAATGTAGTCTACCATGAAGCCATTCAATGAAAAGTTAGAGAAAAGGATATAATGAAAAATATGATCTTGATTGTTGTAAGTTTTAAATATTGAATTTCTCAGATAAAATTTAAGCAATGAGTGCAAATTTCCTTCCATGAAAAAATTACTACGTGATTTCATAAAGTAACCTTCACCAAAAAATATGTTTGTGATACTAAACGTATTTTAACCAGTGTGTCTTTTGCAATTGTATAAATTGTTATGTGTAACAACATCAGTGTCAACTTTGATATAATCTATTGCTTTAAAGTTAATGATTGGGTGTAAGTCACTTCAAGAGGTAGTTAAAATGATTTTAAACCCTTAGGAGATAGTTTCTCTTACAAAAGCCACTTACTCGAAAGGTGCCCACAAAATAGGTACCCGACGTACAGCAAAGTATCTTTGCTCGTATATATACATATATATATATATATATATATATATATATATATATATATATATATATATATGCATATATATATATATAACGGAGTTGTAAGGTAGAATTATGCAAAAAGTTTTTATTATTCGGCAGAATACTCCAAAGTTGGGCACTCCTTAATCTGCAGAGTTTCAATGAATGCTTATTCTTCTCATCAGAGGAAAAAATTCGTAAGCGAAATATGTCGATGTATTTGCTGGTAGCTGCACCAGTTTAAACTCTGGTATATATATATATATATATATATATATATATATATATATATATATATATATATATATATATATATATATCCAACATTTGAATATGTTTAATTAAAATACTATTTATATATTTTTACGTGTTTAAAATAATTCGTCGAATAAGTTTTACTGTATTTCTAAACATATATACTAAACATGGCTTCATATTTCGATAAAGTTATCTTTAAAAAAGTCTTGAGAATTGTTTTTATGAAATATAATTAATTTTTCTCAGCTAATCATTTTCCTCTCGGCAATGTCTCTCTTTCAATCTTATCGTAGCATATATCGTAAATAGATAGACAGATAGATAGATAGATAGATAGATAGATAGATATACAGCGAACAGTTAAGTACAAATTCTGGAATTCTTATGTTTATTTTATTTATTTGCTTTTCAAACTTATTTTGCAGTGTGTTTCACGATCTCAATCGATAGACAGTTGACAATTGTTCGAAAAGAGATGTCTTGATACTGGTTTTCAACGCCGTTGGGAATGACCACAAAGACAATAGCGGATGTTCGTGGTGGATAACGTTTCAGACAGTCACAGATCGTCGGGGATTTTTTTTTTAGATTTCTTTGGAGACCGACAAACAATAAATGACCAGAGGGAAATGTGTGGCTTGTTTTTTTTATTTTTAAATTTTATTTGCACTTTCGTCAGCAAGCAGACAGCAAAACTTATAAGCACTATTTATTGAAATGCATCATTTTTCTATTTCTTAGATAAATATCTTAATATTTCGTTTCGTCACTATATTTCATTATTAAAATATCAAAGCTCATGATTCAGCACAGCCGTCAGACTCACTCAAACTCAGAAAATACTACATACAAATGTATTGTGGATTTATAAGTTAATAATATAATGCAATTATAGTCAGTTTTTTTTACATAGGTAACTGATGAACTAATTTAAATGTTCTAAAAATAATATTTTCCAAAAGAATCTACCGATAAATGTCTTTAGAAAATGTTTTACTATGTTTAAATAACCATAACTATTAAAATTAATGGTTTAATGACTTTTAAATAATGGTAATGAAAAAAACTGATATATGTTTTGTAAGATAATTTGAAGAACGCAAGAAATTAACAACGCCTACAAAACTAATAATAATAATTATTATAATTATAATAATAATTACAGAACAATAACACAACAATAATAACGCCCTCTATAAATCGACTATAGAATATGTAAGTAAACTACTGATATAGAAATAATATGTATACTATTTACAAAAAAATACATAAAAGTGTTTAGTTAATAATGCAATCATGATCATTTACTTTGACGTCATATAAAAAGTCCATTAAGTTTTTACTTAAATAAAGTAATTCATTTACGCATAGAAGACATATAGAACAAGCTTGATGTGACTTCAGAAACTGACGACTTATCACTATACCACATAAGAAAGCTAACATTTGAAAAGAAAACAGAGAACAAAAATAGGTTTGCGATATTTTCGCACTTTCAATATATTTTTACTCTAAGCGTTCAAACACCTGCTATAACACGTTCATCAGTTTTGTTGAAAATTATTTTAAGATACACATCTTAAACTAAACAGAAAATGAATGCAAAGAAAACAATAACGTTATACTTTTCTGTTTATGATATTATAAACCTCATTTTATGACATCAACAACTATTTATTAGTCTATATATTCCTGCCCCATTCACGAACACATTGCCGTTCGTAGACTCTTGTAAATTTGTAGAGATCTGCTGAGTTATACTGTGCTAGTTTCACTTTCTACTTATTAAATGTGTATCTACCATCAGTCAATATATTAGAATATTCTCAAGATAAAATTTAGAGTAGAACCATACTTATTATATAATCCAACACGCGGTGACGTTGTGTATTAGGACCATCGATGATAATGTTATCCTGTGTAATAATCTTATATCTAAGAAATGATATTTACTTGTAATCGTATGACATATTTTTCTTGTTTGTATTTTTACGCAATAAAGCGTTATTATCATGAAAGTTTTATAGATATTTTATTGGAATCTTTGACATGAGTAATTTATATATTCTTGTTATTTGCTTGCTTATTGCGCTCCTTATCTTCGTAGTTGTTGTTCCTTTACCATATTCCGGCCGATTAATGCTCTGGCCTTCATCAGGTGATTAACAGCGATGGATAAGAATGCTGAGTCTTTTACTGTATCCCCATTAATTTCTGTTATCCCTTCGGGGACCGTGGCGCATTAGATAGGGGCGTATCAGAATCGGAAAAATTGCGCCTATTTTCCAATTCCAAAAACGATTATTTTAAATTTTTAACTTCCCCATTATTTAAGGATATTGACCTACAAGAGAATAAATATCGATTGAAAATAGTTTATGGGTTAGTCTTTATCTCTCATATAATACAATAACTGTAGGCATTTTCCTCTGAGCCAACAGATGCCAGATAATAATTCAATACATCTAACTTTATAAACAATATCTTATGTGGCTTTCAAACACAATTATCGATTTATTAAGCTGTGATTATAAAATGTTACAATGAATCAGACGAGAAGCACCATCAAAATCACATCTTCCGAAATAGTAGTCTTTATTTTTTTCTGTAAATATTTAGCCATACCACCACTACCAGTTCTCACCGGAAAGATTTTCTACATATTCCATAAATACTCTGCTTACACCGATCGTAACTGGCTCATAGATACATAAATATACCATATCGTTTCCTATTTTCACTTTATAAATTATGAACTACCCCCCGTCAAATTTCATCCATTCTGATAAAATAAGCTGTGAAAAATCTCATATTCCGGAATTCAATTATTCGCTTCATAAACGAACGTATAGTAACATTACAATATTGCGTCGCTAGGAGATATACTTATGACAAAGAAGGTTTAAAACTGATTTCTTTTAGCATAAAATACACTGCGTGTCGATTGGTGATGTTTTACAAATACGCATCACATATGTATGTAAACATTGAAGAGTTAAACTCCCAAATATTTTACTTTTATGTTAAGATTTTTCCTAAACAATTAAAAATAAACAAATACCGTCGTCTTTTTTTGACGGCGACAACGACGACGTTTTTTTTCCCTTCCGAAAGATAAATAAATGCATTTATTTATCGAATTAAAGCTAACTTCTTTTGCCAACTAAATTTAAGAAGTTAACTCCTATATATGCATTTTTTTTAAATATGCCGGAATATTATTACGGTAATATATTAAACGAAATTAAACTAAAGTATTTTTTGCTTACAATCATATTTAATCTACATATGCCCTATAATGATATCCTGATATTTTTTCTCGGAACAAATTATTAGATATTATACTCTATAATTTGGAACGACAACATCGACGATGTTGCGTTTGGATGACGACAGCGATGACGTCGTTGCGTGTTTTTATTCTACCGAAACATAAATACGGACATTTATTACACGAAATAAATTAACTTAATTTTTGCAAACAAAACTGAAGCGGTTAGCTCCCACATATTTGCGTTTTTTAGTTGTTCTTTGCAATGTAAAAAGGGACATATCCTCATAAGTAAAGGAGCAAACTATGTGAATTTGAAAATATTTGGAAAAGGTAAAGATCGAACCCAGTAAGAAAAGTTAAAAGAATGCATATTGGAAATAACAAATATTTTTTTTTTTATGTCAGAGTTCGATACGAACAATGCAGTTTCAAAATGACGATTAATAAATACGTTAAATGATACAATTCAATTGAGGAATTTCTTTGTTTACCAAAAACCTGTTTGGACATATATAGGTAAAATCCACGTGAATGAATTCTACGTGGTGATACCTGCTTTTACGTTTTTTTAAATTTTTTTTCATGGGGGTCACCACTTATCTTCCAATAGATTGGCACAGACTTCGAAGTTAGAGAGAATAGAGGAATAGCAGACGAGAGTCGGAGAGCAACTTAGTGAGAGCTGATGCCTCTAGGAGAAGAAGAAGGAGGAAGGGAGACTATGTATTCATAAAGGCTTGAATCCCTGACCAGAATCATCACTAAATCGGAAGAATAAAGAACCATTTATATTTGTAAACTGTTGGTCTTCGTCTGTCGTCAATCCATCAAAAGAAAAACGGTTTATTTTTATTTATCATATTGTAAACGAACTTTTTATAACTCCCTCAAAGTATTATGGGTCCCCCTGCCATCATCGTAAAGAAGGATTTCCCTTTCTGATGAGTTAAAAAAAGCAGTATAGAAATGGCATTATCATCCTCTTATGATGTGTGTTCGATATGAACCCTCGACTACATAACACTTTCAAATTCAACAGAACGGGATCTATCTATGGTTGAAAAATTATCAGACTCTTCTCAACCTCTTCCGACCATGAACTGAGCAAAATATATCGATATTGAAATCAATCGTACCGATGGTTTCATACATTGTGTAAGTACCTGAACATACACCAATGTCTCGTTGAAAGTGCGAACATCTTTGCTAGTATATATATATATATATATATATATATATATATATATATATATATATATATTTGTCTTTACATAGCAGTAGTTTGTTGCTACACAGTCATGAGCATGTTTCGGTCTACTAGTATTTACTAACTAGATACCTCATCAGGAAACAACCCTTATTTTCGAAAACGGAATTCAAAATCTTTAGAATTCCGTTTTCGAAAATAAGGGTTGTTGCCTACTGCTTATATAAAGACAGACGTAACCTGCTCTACTTCTGTATTGAGCACTCTTGTATGAACCTCGTTATATTTCACTGGTTACCCTATCTTTGGAAAATAGCAACCTTAAATTATATGTATATATATATATATATATATATATATATACATATATACATGTATAATATATATATATATATTATGACAGTATAACTTAGTTTCCTAAAAGTACATCCACAGAAAGAAGATGTGTCTACCAAAAAGACTCAATCAGTTCACAGAAAAGGTATATTTAATTAATTTATGCAAACACTGACACCTATATATATATATATATATATATATATACATATATATATATATATACGTTTTATTTTTTTGCTCCACAACAGTATTGAGCACTTTCGTCAGTTTTTATTAATTAACATCTCCACTATATATATATATATATATATATATATATATATATATATATATATATATATATATATATATATATATATATATATATATAATATAGCTCAAGGATTGGTATGGGCGTGTGTTAAAAACACACAGGTGCTCTAAGTCATATATAGCTTCTCCCAATCTAATCACCCCCACATGCACGTCGTGAGTTCTGCCATGCTAACTGGGCTCTGGTGAATGGTGAGTGTTCAGCGCCAGAAAACTGAATCCCCACTGCCTTGGTGGATAAGATTTTTGAACCAAACGTTATGGGTGAGGTAACCCTGACAGAAACCTCAAGAGGAGCTTAGGCCCTGTTGACCGCGGTATTCATGACCCACCGGCGTGTGGACCATACTCTGGTGCCCAGCTACCTAAGTCCCAGTTATGGGTAAATGATATTAGTGGGGTAGAAGAGCTCCTGTAAGCCGTGTTGGAGGCAATCCTTCTAGGAGAGGACAACTCTTACGAGAAATCTGCGGTCAAAACAATTACCAGTCATGTTGCAATGGCTTGTAACTGGGTTATTGTTGCTGAGACTTAGGGAGTGGCACTCGTGTCGTACAAGCGCTAGTCACTTTAATACAACAATGTACAGATTTTACTTGAGATAGTTTACCTTTTCTGCGGCAGGGGTGCTGAGTCATTTGAGATAGCATGGACGACAAGATTGGGAGAACTCAATGTGACGACGATCATCTAGAAAGGTGGAACAATCGTCATATTATGTAATGTAAGTGCATGTGTACAGTCAAAGTATCAGCAAATACATATTGATATGTATGCGTGTGTGCGTGGGTTTATGTGCTTAAGCCTGTGTGTAGAATAATCATATAGAACGTAATCACGTTGACACACCGGTTCCCGTTAGATCACCGAAGTTAAGCAACATAGAGCCTTATCAGTACTAAAATGGGTGAATATTTGGTTATTTTATGTGCTGCATGCACTATCAGTTTATCTCGGCGTTCTTTTTTAGGTCGAGCACTTCTTCTTGACAATAGACTCAAGCAGCACCGATTCAAGCTTACAATTACTCGTGCAGCTACCCTTACAAGGAGTACCATTTGTCTCCTCAGACTGAACAGAGGCATCGATCGTATAGAATCACTAATATCAAGTACAATTATACGCATTAATTTTGTTGTCCGTTGTTTACATGTACTTCTGTGCTCGTGTCGATCAACTTTAAGAAAAATCGGAATTTATTGTAATTAGATTGAAAGATGTCTAATACTTTCCAAATATAGTTTTCTACCGATGATGATTACAGAATTAGTTTTATTTAATCAAGTTTATGGCACGCGTGATTATAATTGTTTAATTCAGCGTGTTGTTGTTGATTTTTATAATCTTCGGAATATGATTTTTTTTTTAATCGAAAAAAAAAAGATTTTAATTTAAACCAACTGGAATTTTTCAATCGACACCTTTGACATTTTTACGGAAAACGATTCTCAAGAGCGTATTTAATTTTCTTCATTAAAATGGGCCGTCATTTTTATGATTTTCGTGATTATCGAATGTCGATGCTGCAATTAAAATCTTTTCGATAGATTTTGCCATTTAATACATGAATTAAACGAATTATTTGAAAAATCGGCCTTGAACCGTTTTTAGAACTGCAACTGTGTGTTTAAAGACGCCATTTTCTTTTTTTATTCTTTTCTTGTATTTTTCGTGTAATCGACATGTCAACGAATATGAACTGTAATTTGTGAAATTGAAAAGAAAACGCGATGAAGAAGCTTATTATTCCCGATCGACGGATGCTGCAATAATTCTGAAATCGTATATCTCAGAAATAACAACTCTCGCTTCCCTTTTTTTTTATTTTGGTCCTCACATTCCTTAAGCGATGTTCCTGACAAAGAGGAAAGACTTGTTATTTTCGAGGTCAAAACTAGGTATTATTGACTAGTTTTTGATAATTAATTGGTATTTTTAATTGTTCACATTAAATTACTTCCTGCCATGTTTAGAACGATTTCTATGAGAAATGAATTATATTATGAATCTTGATGCTATAAACACAGAGCCAAGACTTCAACCAACATGGAAGTAATATGCTATTTTCTTAAAGCTCAGTCCCGCATGATAAATTTGTACCCCTACATTACTCTCACTTCACTCCTGCATGCTTCATTATATGCTTCTTTTGGTCTCACAAAACGTCTCTATTTCCTACAATCTCATCTAATTTACTTAAGCCGATGAGACTCTCTACCGTTTTCTACGGGATATCGTAACAAATACTGCAGTCAATGCGTTTGAAATATTCCTCGGTATTTCTCGAAAGAGGAGCAATTCACATCTTGAATTGCTCCTCTTTCGAGACCTGAGTCTCATAGGACGATTCGGTATTAAACGATATCGAAAGTATTTTATGTGCACGCAACTTATATATATATATATATATATATATATATATATATATATATATATATATATATATATATATATATATATATATATCAGCATCATTTTGTGCTCTGGTTCGCAGGAATCTTTTTAATATTTGGGTCACTCAATTATTTAATGAAAAATATTTCATTTCGTACAGTTACAATTTTTTAATATCATGCGATTGGTTAATCCTCTATAACTTAAAATCTCGTAAACGCGGAAGGATAACGTAGCAATCCTTTTTTTACATAGGGATCACCACTTATCAAGGCCCGTAAGTTTATGTCGGGATTGAAGACGTCCAAGTTGTAGTCAGGTGGGAAACAAACAAACGGAAGAGAATTCAACAGGCGTGCACTTCTCAGAAAAAAAAACTATGTTCATGGAATCTACGTTTTGATTTAGGCACAGATAAAGTGTGGAGGAAATTACAGTGGTTTTAGCTACACGGGTGTTTATCGTGGAGAATTGGCGAGAGGGGACCAGAGATTGGAGCTCGGACAAGCACTTGCCATGGAAATAACGATAAAACAAGGACAGGCTCGCAACGTCTCTTCTGAGGGACAGAGGTTGCAGGGAAGAGAAGAGAGTATCTCCCACTAAGCCACGAAGTCTGTTTTGTACTTTTTACAGGGAGGGATAGGCTGTTTTTGAAGCTCCAGCCCACGTGTGGCAACAGTACTCCATCTTTGGACGTACATGGCTTTTATACAGATAGAGAATTGCATCAGTAGTGTGATATCGTCTTGAGCGGTAGAAGAATCTTACCATTTTCCCAGCGGCCCGGGCAACAGACTTGATGTACGTGTTCCATTTCAGATCAGGAGTAAAGGTAAAACCCAGGAGCTTGTCAAAACATGAAGCCTCCCCAAGATGAGGGGCATCCATTTCAATTGATGCTAGATGAGGAAAAGAGCGTTGATGTAAAGTTAGAAGCTTGGTTTTAGATGCATTAAAAGTAACCAGCCATCTCTTTCCCCACTGGACGACGCACTCAAGATCAGAGAAGAGGGAATCAGAGAGAGCTTTGTCATTTACGGCCTTTGATGTGTTGCTGCAGATGAATTAAGTATGAGTTTTGGGAGATCATTGATGTAGATAAGAAAGAGAGTTGGGCCCAGCATGGACCTCTGTGGGACTCCAGCATTAATACTGTGGGTCTCTGATTTCTGCCGATCAACCACTACTCTTATGAACCTATCAGAGAGAAATGATTTAATTATAGAGAAAACATTTCAAGTTATACCGTTGCTGGAAATCTTAGGTAAAAATATATGAGAAACAAGGAAAAAGTGTATACAAAATATTAGGCCGAAAAGAAAAGTCTTGCAGAACTCGTAATTTTGATTTTAAAATTGTGTATTTTCAAATACGTTTTTGTTATACCTTGACTTTACATATCATTTGAACGAGCGTTTTTGTTCAATCTAATCGTTTAAATTACAATCGTTTTCCAAAGAATTTTGCCTTTTTGTCATCTTACTAAATACAAGATGGAAAAAGTGCAAATTAGCACAAGTTTTTATTTTATTTCAATTCAAGCAAACCGAAAAGCTTTTGGCACAAGAACCGCTATTGGACTCACAGCACAATGGTTGTGTATTAAATTTCGTGGCGGCGACAAGAGTTTTAATGATGGTGAGCGTAGTACTCGACATTGGATGTTGACAACAAACAAAATAAACCTTATTCGAAGCCCCTCCATTGTTCGAGAAGTTGCGAAACGAGTTTCAACCGCTTGAAACAGATAGGCAAGACAGTTAAACTTGAAAATGCCTCAGGAATTGTACGACAACCAAGAAGTACGTATTTATCTTCCTCTTGTTTTACACAGCGAGAACGACCCGTTTCTCAGTTAAGGTGTGACTTGCGATTTAAAGTGGGTTCTTTGCGACAGCCGACGACGCTCAGCTATGTAACTCAACGCCGACGAAGCTCCACGATATTTCATGAATCATATTTTCACCTGAAGGATGTCATGCTGATTGTTTGGTTGGCTGCAACCGGTCATAAACAAAAACTGTAATGGGGGAGACAGGCGAAACAATTATGGTGGGATGTATTGTCAGCAAATGGATGAAATGCATCCAAAACTCCCAACACCGAGCATTATTGAATAGAAAATACCGAATAATACTCAACGACAATACCCGACCATTCTTGCTAAACCGACCCGACAGAAGCTGGACGAATTAGGCTACAAAACTCTGCCTCATCCGCCATACATTTCCAGACCTCTTTCCGACTGACTACTTTTTCCAAGATCTCAGCAACTTTCTGCGTGAGAAATCTTTCAAAAACTGAAGCGATCTCAAAAACGCCTTCAGCGACATCGCCACCAACACGCAAGGTTCTTACGTCACTGGCATAAATACACTTGTTTTGCCTTTGTACCGATTTTAGTCGTGCTTATTTCGCTCAACAGATTTTTGTTTGAGTCAAAATATGTTCATCTGAATTTAAAAGTAAAAAACAGCAAGAACTTTCATTTAAACCTGATACATAAGAGAATCATAAAAAGCTTGCTTGATCTCCCTACGTCATTGTTTATAAATGAATAATTTTCCAGTGGATTTTATTTGCTTTGTGATCACGTGATTGATCCACTGTTTAAGTGCTGAGGTTTTAATTATGTACTTAAATGATTATACATGAATTAATGACTATTTTTAAGCATGAATGATCATGTCAAGCATAAACTCTTCATTATTAAGCACAGGTTCAACAATTTTGTGTGAGATATTGTGAGGTGTCTCTAATCACGTTAATTTACCCGTTAAATGTTTGATAGTATTAATCTAATATGTGATGACAACTTCTAACCTTTTTCCTATGCAATAGTCCGAATAGAAACGTTCATTATTCAAGCTGTGAAGAGAAGAGATTCATATCAATTATCAGAGCACTTTTCCTTGGGCCATCTATCAATTGTTTGTGAAGCATTCAGAAATTACAAGTCGCATAACGTTTATTTTCTTATTGCAAACACAACCCTCATCATGCAAATTTCTGATTCCATATATAACGAACGAACATATACCATACGCCCACTACGCGTGACCACATAATGAGACAACTGACACGAATCAATGCTTTACGAGACAAACAGCAAGGAATAATTCAACTGGTGAATTTATTATTATAACGAATATTTTATTATTATATACGAAATAAAACCCTCCCTTCAAAAAGCAAATACATGTGCGACGATTGAAGAGTGACTGTAAAAGGTATACTGTACTTCTCAATAAAATAAAGAAAACATTATATCCAAAGATTGTATCATAAACACAAGCATGACATTTCGGCTCCAAAGGAACAGGTAATTTGTGGAGGGATTTTATCATCACAAAAATGTACTGCTATTTCATTTAATTGAGAATTAAATGAAAAGTTACGAGTATAAAATGATATGGTAAATTCAATTGATTATTAAAATGTTGAAAATAGTAGAGTGTCGTGGTCAGACAGACAAATCGATCTAAAATCTACATCATATATATATATATATATATATATATATATATATATATAATTATTTTAAGAGCCATACTACGTTGCAGATTAATTATAAGTTAAATAGTTTGAAAAAAGCTACTCGTGCCTAGTCATAATCATGTTGTTATTCTGCGGCATGATTTATTTTGTTTGAATCAGATGACAATTACTGCCTGTGCATTTTCCCATATCTTTCCAATAAGAATGCATTCTAATAATGTATCGTTTAATTAGATGAGGGGGAAATATTTCTGTAAAACAAGCTGAATTCAAACGTAACCATTAACAAGTTATCTGCCTGTGTAGTTATCTAGCTAAAGTTGTTTGTAATATGTTGCAGTAAATGCTAGATTATATATGTTTTACATTTAAATTGAATTCCATCGTTTGTATATAAACACTGACTGCTTATTCAATGTTCACACTTTCTGTGCATTTACTTTAGTTAATGTGAAGTATAGTTACAATAAAAACAGTAATAATCGATTAGCAATATATTTGAGAAAAGGCCTCTAGTGCGTTCGCATGAGATTGAAATCTGTGACATCTTCAAAGTCAAAGGTATGTTTACTTTGTTCCAGCTCGTTTACTTCGCCGTTTTGTTACTTCTCGTAGATCATCGTAATACAGTTTTTTTAGTCAAGTAATTTCGATTTAAAGAACTTTAAATGTATGAAACTGTATGACTATTATCAATATGCATCTCTTATCTTTGCGATAATCACCTAATCATTCCATCAGCTTCACCCCTTCTCATTAGTTATTTTTATTGAAAAACTAGCAGCTTCGCCGCGTCAGAAAACACAACGCCGACTCAAACACAAAATCGAGTCCACTCAACATCAAGTACACAAAACATCGCCTAACCATCAACGCTTGCCTTTTGAACACGGAGTATGGAAATTCCCATATGCACAACACAAAATTACTTAAAAAACAAAATTACTTAAAAAACAAAATTACTTAAAAAATAAAATTACTGAAAAAACAAAATTACTGAAAAAACAAAATTACTGAAAAAACAAAATTACTTAAAAAACAAAATTACTGAAAAAACAAAATTACTTGAAAAACAAAATTACTTAAAAAACAAAATTACTGAAAAAACAAAATTACTGAAAAAACAAAATTACTTAAAAAACAAAATTACTTAAAAACAAAATTACTGAAAAAAAATTACTGAAAAAACAAAATTACTTAAAAAATAAAATTAGTTTAAAACAAAATTACTTAAAAAACAAAATTACTGAAAAAACAAAATTACTTATAAAACAAAATTACTGAAAAAACAAAATTACTTAAAAAATAAAATTACTTAAAAAACAAAATTACTGAAAAAACAAAATTACTGAAAAAACAAAATTACTTAAAAAACAAAATTACTTAGAAAACAAAATTACTGAAAAAACAAAATTACTGAAAAAACAAAATTACTGAAAAAACAAAATTACTTAAAAAATAAAATTACTTAAAAGACAAAATTACTGAAAAAACAAAATTACTTAAAAAACAAAATTACTGAAAAAGCAAAATTACTTAAAAAACAAAATTACTGAAAAAACAAAATTACTTAAAAAAACAAAATTACTTAAAAAACAAAATTACTTAAAAAACGAAATTACTTAAAAAACAAAATTACTTAAAAAACAAAATTACTTAAAAAACAAAATTACTGAAAAAACAAAATTACTTAAAAAACAAAATTACTCTAAGGATGAGAATAATGAGTAAACGTTAGATAAAATGATGGTTAAAATTATTACGAACTTGCCAGGATTCGAACCTGGAATCTTCTGATCTGTAGTCAGACATGGTGTCGATTGTGCCACCAGTCCTCTCTAATTTTGACGCAACTGTATAAAAACAGTGATAACTTCGGTTTACATGGGCATGTAACTTTATGTACAATTGCAAAAAATGGCGCAAAACCCTTGTTTCGGCCTTTTTGTGAGACTCGTCAAGAATTACATATAGATAAGGACAATCTAGAGCCTCGCACCTTTCAGGACAAAAATATTTTCAATTCAGTGCATCCGTTCGAAAGTTTTATTCGTGTATATGCATACATATAAATACGTATTTAGAATTTTATTAATGGCATAGAGAACCACTAAGAGTAAATACAATGAACTCCGGTTTAATAACTCGTGAACTTCTTAAAGTGCACTGTTTAAAACGTTTCTCGTGTGCATCTGTTCTGAACGTATTAAACATAATTTTCTCATTCTTAGCAGAACGGTGCAAATAAATAAACATTTATTTGCAAAATCAAACGTGTGA
Organism: Euprymna scolopes; assembly: GCF_053919585.1. Taxonomy (NCBI): domain Eukaryota; kingdom Metazoa; phylum Mollusca; class Cephalopoda; order Sepiida; family Sepiolidae; genus Euprymna; species Euprymna scolopes. The sequence continues at coordinate 3,304,800 of NC_136509.1, read as the reverse complement.
TTAAATTATTCTGTTAATCACAATTCTTTCTAAAGATCTTAAATTACTTATTTCAGCACCGTTGATGGTCAGAATATATTAGTTAAATACTTGAGAAATTACAGTTTAGAATACGAACTTAAACCGTCGTAAATGGCTTAAATGATCTCGAATACCTACAGAACTCATGCAGCCCCAGACCATGACATTTGCACCACCATGCTTGACTATAGACATGACATACTTATCTTTGTACACGTTACCGAGTCGTCGCCACACATGCTTAAGGCCATCAGAACCAAACGAATTGAATTACGTCTCATAAGACCATAGGACATGGTTCCAGTAGTCTATTGTCTGTGTTGACATGTCTTCAACAAACTGTTTGCGGGATTTCCTGTGCATTGCCTTCAGAAGAAGCCTCCTTCTGGGGTGAGAGCTATGCACACCAATTTGATGCTGTGTGAGGTGTATGGTATGTGCACTAAGAGGCTGAGTTCCAACCTCTTTAATCTCTGCAACAATGCGAACAGGACTCCTACGCCGATCTTCCAAAGAAAGCGTTTGTATGTGACGCTCAGCACGTGCGTTTAGCTTCTTTGGCAGACCTACCCGAAACCTGTTCGGAGTGGACTATACTCTTTTAAAATGCTGGATGATCTTAGCTACTGTGCTGCAGCTCAGTTTCAATGTGTTAGCAATCATCGTTTAGCCTTAGCCATCTTTATGCAGCGCAACAATACATTTTTTTTAAATACTCAGACAGTTCTTTGTCATGTTGGAACTTTCAATTACTGGTAAGACAGAGTGTGAGAGCTGCACTAAAAAGTTGAAAACACCTGCTCATAAGAACACATGGCATAGTTATACTAATGAGTCACATGACATTTTGGAGGTAAAACGCACTATTAAATTTAGAAATTTAGGGATATAGTTTGGTAGAATTGTACTCACTTCTCAGGGGTGTAGGCTTTTAGTGCCGCACTCACTTTTGTTGCAATGGATTTAGCCTTTAATAGTATATTTTGAGTTATTTAGAGTGGAAGATAAATTAACTCTGTTATATATGGTGAAGACCACTTTTCACTGTGTAAAAAATCATGTTTTCAGTGATTTCGCATGAAGAGGTATACTTTAATATTTAAATAAATGTGAGAAGTTTACTCACTTCAGTGATACACTGTATATCATGTAATTTTGAACTATTAAAATAATTGCCATTTATTCAGAAAACTATCACATTTTATTCGTTTTCTAATTGATTAAATAAAATAAATAACGTAGATAAAGTATCAATACGTATTTGTATATTATTTCTTACCGGTAAAGCCCTTCTCTAGATGAGAATATTTCTTCTTATAAAATAGCATTGGTAATTTCACGGCGAATATTAATTCTATAACATTTTTTGTGCAAAATTGTAAATTTTATTTTCCGTTGTGAATGGATTATATCTATATTTAGCTCTTCTAGAAAAGTCATCGTGTTCTGGTTTTTAAAAGCTTTCTAAAATCGGTTATGTGCACTTTTGTCTATGAAGTATGCTGAACTTTTCAATCGACGTTCCTCAATATTGGTGCACCAGGTAATTAGCAAATTACTGTACAACATAACTAATACAATCATAAAAGAAAAACATTAGAATGTGGATATCATAAAAAAGAATAGAAGCATAACTAGAGCCGACAGCAACGTTGTCACTGACAACTGATTATCAGGTCCGTATCCTCTAGCGATACCAACAATACCTATTCAAACTGGGCACGTATCTGTTCCTTCATTCTCGTGCCAAATGTCATTAAATGCACAAGATAAAATACAAGGATGTTCCTGTGTTCGTACAAAGCACAGTTCAACGTATTATCTCTTCTATTAAGAGTGGAGAGCAAGTAAAAGTGTTTAAATGTTTTGCCTTTATTTCAGCTGCAGGCTTCAAAACACAAATAATGTCTCATTCTAGATCGCAGGTGCACACTCTATCTAAGATAATTACATGAAAGCTTATCTTATCCTGGTGTCTCGCACGAATCTGTGCTTTTGTGTGTGTGTGATTTTTTTAGAAAATAAATCTAAAGACATTTTATTTATA
>NC_136509.1:3242732-3300232 GCF_053919585.1 Euprymna scolopes | reverse complement strand
CCGAACTCCTCCGCCAATTTTGGGTATAAACACTAGAAATTTTAGATATAGGTCCCTTGGACATGGATCTAACTTAATAACTTGATTTGAGCCCAAAACAATAAATGTTAAGCGATCATAATAGGGGCCAGCCTTTAAAAAAATACCTCTGCGGTATCTACCAAATTACTCAGACAATTTCTGGTCTAAACATTTGACATTTTACATAAAGAGTATTCAGAGATAGGGCAATCTTTTTAATCGGTTTGGTTCGAGAATTTTTGTTACCAATATATAAATGTGTGTATGTATATATGTTTGCATGCCTGCCTTATACTTTCGACAGAAGCGATGGATTTTTACAAGATTAGTATCGTTTTAAGTTCGACTAATCAGACGACAAATATCGAAAAATTGGCTAAACCCTTATATATTCACCTTCTACTGGGCACTTTTCTACATGGGGGTCGTCAACAGCTTTAAATGTTACAGTTTTGCTTTTCGATTCGATTCTAGCCGATGTCACTAAAATACTTGTTTTTAACTTTTGGATTCACGAATCTATATATCTATGAAAGGGAAAATGTCTGTGTCCATTCCCCTACCAAATAACTCTGTGATTTTTCGGTCTAGAGACTCGAGATTTGATGATGGTTTTCGGCAAGAAATGCGGCTGTCAAAAGGTTAAAGTAAAACAATTTGATCTTTGAAAACTCTTCCAAACTCCTTCGCCGATTTTGGGACTAAACATTTGAGATTTTAGATGTAGATTACTTGGACATGGATCAAACATTTTAATTTTATTTTAGCCCAAAACAATCAATGTTAAGGTGTAAAAATCGCGGTCAAATAAAAAGAAATTGACTTATGCGGTCTCTAAAAAAGTGCATAGCCAATTCCTGGTCTAAACATTTGAAATTTTACATATTCAGAGATAGGGCTAGCGATCAATCAGTTTGGATCGAAAATTTGAGCTGCCAAAGGGTCATAGTCAAAAGATTTTACCTTTGCGGTGTCTAGCAAACTCCTCAGCCAAATTGTGGTCTAAACATTTGAAATTTATACATAACGGTTATTTAGACACGCGGCAAGCATTTTTATCAATTTTGGGGCGAAAATATGGCTGCTAAGATATCAAAGTCTAAAAAGATGTTTTTTGCAGATTCTATCAAATTCCTCCGCACATTTTGTGTCTAAACACTTGAAAATTTGGATGTGGGTAACTTGGACATGGGTAACACTGTTTATTTATTTGAGACAAAAATAATAAATATTAAGGGGCCAAAATTGGTGTTAAAATTTAAACAAAATGATCTGCTATCTCTACGAAATTAATCACACAAATTTTGGTTTAAACATTTGAAATCTTACAGTGCAAGTTAGTAACAGTACATAGGGACCGGGCAAAGCCAGACTGAACTGCTAGTTTTTACAGTATATACAAAATATAGACAGATTATATATCATATTTAAGCGTATTTACGACCGTACAAAGCCATCCGTTAGTACACACACACGCAAATATACATATATATATATATATATATATATATATATATATATATATATATATATGTGTGTGTGTGTGTGTGTGCGTGTACGCATTAAATTGTTGTGAATGTAATTTGATAACGCTATCACATTTTGCAGGTGTTCCTGACATGCAGTCTCTTTAATGCACTTTATTTCATTTTATTTTACCATGAGGAAAATTTGCTAATGTACTTTTCTTTGAAAATCCGTCCATTCGCCAATATATATCATATATATTTATACCAGATTTCGTACTAAAAGCAGCATATCAATGACAATTTCTTAAGTTTTGTTAATTACGTGCTGGTTCATGATAAAGGCGAAGCGGGCATTCTGTGTGTGAATGCATTACGATAAAATCATGATACAAAACCAATGGATTCTTAGTATCCGGTAGTTTTGTCTTTAAAGAGATCTTTCGAATAATAATTGGCTTCACCACGGCTGCGGAACTCCAGCTACTCCCTATATAGCGATCCTGATGAATATCAGGAGAAAGTTTACGAATGCTATACACTTTTAATAGTGATTCTTTAACCTTAAATAAAGGAAACAATGATTTAATATGTATGGATAACGCATGCGTTAAAATAATTAATTAAAATATGCTCATCTTAAAAAGCCTATGTTATCAAAAAATGCATATCGATCGTTTCTTTTCAACTTAGATTATCATGTGATCGTTCGCTTTAAAGTGTATTACATTATTATGTTACGTAAGGTAAAACTAAATGTTTGCAAAAAATGATTCTTTAATAAAAACAAAGAAACAGCCGCTTTTTAACGTTGCTCCTACATCTATGAAAGTGAGAATGTGTGTGTGCACAATTCTGAATATATACATTAAATAGACTTATAATTTGATATGCAGTGTATTCAGACATGTAAAAACCTTTGTAACCGTTTTTTTTTATCCGGAAAACAGTGCTGCTAAAAAGACAAATTTGAACAATTGGAGCTTGGGGAAGAGTCATCGAATTTTTATCTCTTTGTCAAATTTTTTCAAGATTTGAAGACACTGCTTTTTTTAACCTTGTCTAGGAGCGAGAGACTAGTAGCAGATGCACCAGCCCAAATGTGACAGCAATACTCCATACATGGGCGCATGGTGGCCTTATAGAGGTACAGGATACTTTCGGGTGTTCATGTTTTGCTTGCACGGTAGAGGGAGCCTACCTTCTTCGCAGCAACCCTGGCAACGTTTTAATGTAATTTTTCCAATTCATGTTTCCTGTGAACGTAGGCCAAGCAGTTTGAAAGATGTACTCTCAGATAAAGAGTCACTGGCCATTGCTATTGGTGGCAGAGAAGGTGTCTTGTAATTATTGAAGGAAACCAGTTTAGTCTTAGCAGCATTGAATGTGACCATCCATTTTTGTCCCCATTCTACTACAGATTGGAAGTCAGCCTCTAGTATTTTTGACATTTCTTGAGATATATGTTCATTTGTTTTCCTGTCTTGCCTGTTATAGAGTGTGGTGTCATCAGCATATATACCCATATCAGAGGCAATTTTGTCGGGGAGGTCATAAATGAATATTAGGAACAATAGAGGTCCAAGGATAAACCCCTGGGGCACTCCCGCATTTATATCATATAGTTTAGATGTTCGACCGTCGAGGACAACCTGGATTTTTCTCTTATCTTAGAAGGATTTAATAATGCTAAGTATTCTACCAGTGATACCGTATGATATAATTTTCCTGAGGAGACCCTCATGCCATACCCTGTCAAAAGCCTTAGATATATCTAGAGCTACCGCTCTGCCCCCCCCCACTTTGTCCAATGAATTGTATATATGTTCAGAGATTACAGTGAGGGTGTCTGCTGTGGAACGGGCTTGTCTTAATCCATATTGTTTGTCAGTCAGAAGTTTAGCATCGGTAAGATGATGGACTAGAGCATGGTTAATTATGGTCTGAAATATTTTGGCGAAAAGTGTGAGGAGGCTAATGGGGCGATAATTTGATGGGTTAGTTCTTTCGTCAGAATTCTTGAATACTGGTACCACAGAAGCCGTTTTCCAACAGCCCGGAAAGCAAGATTCATGAAGGCATTTCTTGTAGAGTTTGGAGAGAACTGGAGCTACATCAGCTGAGAACTTTTTTAGTAGCACAGCTGGGATAAGATCGGATACTCATGCTTTTGAAGTGTCTAGCTTGTTAATGATAGCATGCTCCTGAGCAGGGGTGATTCGTAGATCGTCTACCGTGGCGTCTGTCCGCATAGGAAAGTCAGGCAGGGGTGGCTGGAAGGGTCCAGTGTGAAGTTTGAGGCAAACCGACTGGCAAACACATTAGCTTTGTCGGTTGCTGAGCAAACAACCTCGTGATTGTTGGTAAGTGGGGGAATTGTTGATTGCCCTTTATTTACTATACTGTTGTAGATTTTCCAGATGTCACGCGTACCTAATTTTTGTGCCTCGATGCGTTTTTTTAGTGGTTTCCGTACATTCTCTCTTAGTTGTCGCTATTTCTTTCATAACGTTACTTCTAGCTTCTATATGCTTGTGTCTGTTTTAATCGGACTTATGTCGGTTAAATCTGTGGTATGCATGCTGCCTTTTAGCAATGGCAGTTGAGCAAGCAGAAGTAAACCATTGTGGAGAGTGGGGTTTGCTATAAAATTTTCGCATAGGAACATGCTTCAATCGCCGTTTTGAACCATTCAGTGGTCTCATTTACGCACTTTTCAGCAGGAAGAGAAAAAAAAATTACCCCATGGGGCATCTCTGATAAGATCTCTGATGGCTTCCCAGTCAGCCTTTTTATAATGTCTCGTTGTTTTCAGAACTGGCTATTCAGTTTTGGGTCTAGAGTTTAGGGCGATTTCGACCATTATCACTGCATGATCAGCTTTCCCGAGTGGGCTGTCGGTCATAAATAGATCTAGAAGTGATGCGTATTGTTTTTGCTGGTCAGGGAAACGGGGTGGAAACGTAACCATTTGTGATAGGGAGTGAGATATGTTGTGCTCCCCGCTGCATCTGTGTAAGTAGAGAATCCAAGCCAGTTTTTGTGGTGGGCATTAAAGTCACTAAATACATGTGCGCTAGTGTCGAGGGAGAGTGATGTGTCAAAGACTTTGTTAATTATAGTGCAGTTCTGGGTCAAGGGAGAGGAGTAGAAAAAATAAAAGTAGCTAATGTTATGTTGAGTGTGTATTCTAAAGCATATAAAGGCTTGATCGTCTGATTCTAAGTGTGTTTCTCTAGTCAAGGGGAGGGTGTTACGATTGTAGACTCCAAGTCCGTGCATATGTCTGTCAGAGTTCTTACGGTAGAGTGGGAGATAGCCAGGCATGTTAAAGTAGTTGAAGGGGATGGAGGAGTGTAGGTTAGTCTCACTTAGTGCTAAGATATCCGGGGTGGTTTTTAGGACAAATGCTTCGATATCATTAAAATTAGCCCACGGATGTTCGTAAATGCAAGCCGCAAGGGAAAAGGCAGGTTGCTTTTTTTGACTTTGGGCCTGGTCTTAAGCGTAATGTTTTTTTTATTTTACTGCCATTTTTTATTCAGAGTTTCAGTTTAGGCAAGGGATACTGAACATGTGGTTATGCAGAATACCAGACATGCAACACAAGCCGACCATCAGTTTTCCTGCCATCTATTAGGATTGTGGCCTCAGGATAGCCCACCTAGAATGAGTACAGGGTCCCTTTCCATGAGCGGCATGGCACTACAAAAAAAAACGATATTATACAACTGTTGATTGAGCACACGTTCTAAGCGCTACCAAAGAGTTAGGGCGCCTATACTACCAGACTGTAACAGCAACCAGGAACTGTCTATCCGGTACCCTCAACCCATCAGATGATGGTAAACCCAATCTACTTGTACTGGCATTATGACATTCAAGCACTCCCAAGTGCCCAGTAATGTGTCGGAAGTGGGGAAAACGGCGTTCATTGCTCTAGTCAGGAAACAAGATCGACCACTGAAGGTCTGTCGACTCCCTGTGATTCGACCTCTACGCCTAGCTAATAGGCAAAGAAGGAGTATGGAAGCCGGGCGATAGACAGTGCCTATCTACTCCTAAAGCAGTTTAGATTTGCGGACCGGTAATTTGTTTGAGTCACCATCTCTAGGAAGGTTTCCATCCAAGACTAGAGAGATCTTCCTCCACTTAGGTTTAGCTTCAGAGTTTTCCTTCTCCAAGATGGATGACCTGGGAAGATCTACGGGTCCATCAGCACCGAGAGGGTTTTCCCCTCGTCTGGATCTTAATCGAGTTATTTGTGCGCCCTGGTGGTTAATGTAAACGGGTTAGTTCAGAAGGGTTATATATCAACTGAAAATGTATACTCCTCAAAGTGATTACAGGGCATTGCTATTTCATTGTTTGTTACTGGGGGAGGGTCTGAGTAAGAGTTCATGCAGTGGAAGCAGCTATACTTGCAAACAGGTATGTTGGAAGGGGTTAACATGGTTTGCTTTTTCCTTTACGTTAACAAAAGTTTCCTTTTATTTTTATGTTGGCTTAGGAATAGGATGATGCGTTGCAGAATGGTATGGTATTACTAATTAACGAGAAAAAAGTGTACAAGCTCTGGATATTTTAGATAGCAGGAGGGTTATTTGTATATTCAATAGATACAAGTAACGCCATTTTTTATATGAAGTACATTACAGTAAAGGTATAATTGGGAGTAAGTTATATGCTATGGCGTATACAGTATGCATAGTACAATAAATAGATATATGGGCATATTTCCAGTAGATGCGAATATATGGAGATTGTTGGAATAAGTAGGTAACCATTCCTAATGAAGATATCTTCAGCTTTCGTTTAAAAATCAGGAAGTTGTATTTTGCATTATATACAGTAACGCCATATACAACGTTATATACAAGTAACGTCATTTTTGATAAGTACAATACAGGGGGAAGTAGATTATACGCTAAGGCGTCTACAATATGTGTCATACAGGAAATAGATATATGGTGAATGTATGGGGGTTATTGGTTGTTATGATTTAATTTGTTGTTAAGAGTTATCCCCCTTGGGATTGACATTCATAATAAAAGCGCCCTCTGTTTCATTTTCCCGCTCGATCCTTTCAAGAGCGTACGTGTATTTTACAGTTAATAAAACCTTTCTAAAAGGCAATTCTTTACTTACTGATACTATTCACTTCAATTTTATTAACTGTAAAAAAAAAAAAAATAATGGATCGAATCTTACGTCCCGACAGATTCGAGGTGGAACCTACATGCCCTAATTCCGAAAAATCCTATAGGCATTGGAAATTAACCCTCCAGAATTATATCCGCTCACATAATAACGGATTAATCGAAAACACTTCAGATAATTTCTTTGCCTTGATCAATTGTATTTCAGCCTCTGTTTTCGATTTAATAAGCGATAAAACCGACTACGATAGTGCATTAAGAACATTGGACGCCGCTTATTTAAAACCTGAAAATATTGTTTATAATAGATATCGATTGATGACGACGAAGCAACAAACAACACAAAATATAGATGCCTTCATACTACAATTGGAAATGCTTGCCAAAACATGTAACTTCGAAGCGGTTTCTGCTGAAGAAAACAAAAATCAATACATTCGGGAAGCTTTCATCGGCGGAATTTCTTCTTCGTCCATCCGACAACGACTGTTAGAAAAACCCATCCTGACTTTACAAGACACATATGCCACGGCCAGATCTCTTGAACAAGCAGAAAAGCATTCGATAAGCTACGCAAATAACTTTACTGTAGCAGCTACAAATAATCCTTCGGGCTACAATCGTATAGCTGTGACTAAAGAAAATATGCATCCAAAAGGGGTTTGTTTTTTCTGTGGAAAATCACGTCATCCTCGATATTTATGTCCTGCACGAAACGCCGAATGTAAAAAATGCAAAAAAAATGGTCATTGGGCTAAAGTGTGTAAATCTTCTATTTCTAACACTCATACTGCTGTTCTTTATGACGACTCTGACTACCCCTCACCTTCTCTATCCTGACTAGGAACTAACTCCAAAGATGTCACATTCACTCAATGCCAAATTAACGGGCACTTCGTGAACGCTATGGTGGACTCCGGCAGTGTAAAAACATTCATTAATGAAAATACTGCTAAAAAACTTAAACTCTTCACAATACCTAAAAACAAAACTATAGCTCTGGCTGCTTCCGATCAACATGCTAAAATAACTGGCGAAGCTGTCGTGGATTTAATACTGAAAGATAAAACCCATTCTGGAATAACAATTGAAATCATTGAAAACCTTTTCATTGATTTAATAATCGGAAAAGATATTTTAAAAAAATATAAAAAAGTAACACTTAAATTCGACGGTCCTAGAGACAAACTTATAATTGGAGCTATAAGCACGAATAATTTTTTTCCTACCATAAACGTTCCACCCCCTCCTCTCTTTTCTAATCTTTCTCCTCATACTACTCCTATTGCGACAAAATCCCGACGTTACACTTTTGCCGCCAACAAATTCATAAAAGAAGAGACTGCTAGAATGTTGAAAGAAGGCATAATTGAACCTTCGATATCTCCGTGGCGAGCGCAGGTTCTTGTAACTTCGAATGAGAATCATAAGAAAAGAATGGTAGTCGACTACAGCGATACCATCAATAGATTCACGGAACTAGACGCTTACCCAATGCCTAATATCAATAAGATGGTAGACGACATCGCTCAATATAACATCTTCTCTACTCTCGACCTAAAATCTGCTTATCACCAAATACCTATAAATCATGCTGATCGTAAATTCACTGCGTTTGAAGTAAGTGGCAAACTTTTTCAATTTACTCGTCTTCCTTTTGGCGTCACCAATGGAGTGAGTGCTTTCCAGAGGAGCATAGACTATATTATAGAAAAAGAAAATCTAACCGATACCTTTGTGTATGTTGATAACGTAACTATATGTGGGAAAAATCAAGAAGAACACGATTACAATCTTCAAAAATTCTACAAAATTGCTAAACAATATAACATCACTTTAAATGAAAATAAAAGCATAATTTATTCTAGTTCTATTACTCTACTCGGCTACACCATAGAAAATAATCAAATAGCTCCCGATTATCAAAGACTAAAACCATTACTCGAAATGCCACCTCCGCTGAATCTTAAATCTCAAAAAAGAATAGTTGGAATGTTTTGCTATTACTGCAAATTCATTAAAAAATTTTCTGATAAAATTTTATTACTAAATCAAAACAAAGAATTTCCACTACCTCCATCTGTATTAAAATCTTTTCAAACATTGAAAAATGATCTAAAAGACGCCACTTTAATAACGGTAGATCCAAATAAAGAATTTGAAGTAGAAACGGACGCTAGTAACTATTGCATTGCTGCAACACTAAATCAAGAAGGTCGTCCTATTGCATTTTTTTCAAGAACTCTCAATACTAACGAAATTAAGCACCATGCAGTAGAAAAAGAGGCAGCCGCTATTGTAGAAGCTCTCCGTAAGTGGCGACATTTTCTACTCGGCAGGCACTTTAAAGTCATCACAGATCAGAAGAGCATCAGCTTCATATTCGACAATAAAAGAAAATCTAAAATTAAGAATGACAAAATATGTCGTTGGCGTATAGAATTATCCCAATACAATTTCACTATAGTTTATCGACCTGGACCTGAAAATATTGCTGCTGACACATTCTCTCGCATCTCTGCTCTTACTTACAATCTACAAGATCTTCGTGATTTACATAAACAATTATGTCATCCTGGTGTTTCAAGATTAAGCCATTTTATAAGAACGAGGAACCTCCCTTTTACTTTGGATCAAATTAAGAATATTACTGACTCTTGCTCATCCTGTCAATTACTGAAACCCAAATTCGCCAATACCAATGGAGGGACTCTCATTCAAGCCATATTACCTTTTCAACGATTAAATCTTGATTTTAAAGGCCCTCTACCTACTTCTATACATGGCAACAAATATCTACTTACTCTAATTGATGAGTATTCCCGTTTTCCTTTCGCTTTTCCTTGCAGAGATATGACAAGCAAAACCATTATCCACTGTCTAAACAAACTCTTTTCAATTTTTGGTTTGCCTGACATGATACATACTGACCGTGCTTCTGATTTCTTAGCAAGAGAAATAAAGGATTTTTTACACAAAAAAGGAATAGCTACTTCTAAAACAAGTAGGTATCATCCTGAAGGTAATGGACAGATTGAAAAACTCAACGGTACCTTATGGTAGGCCATTCAAACAACATTACATTCTAATCAAATGAAACTACCTTATTGGGAAGACATACTACCGGACGCACTTCATTCAATTAGATCATTACTTTGTACTGCCACTAATATGACTCCCCATGATAGACTTTTTAAATATAGTCGTAAATCTGCTTCCGGAATTTCAATTCCTTCTTGGGTTAAACCAGGCCCAATATATATTAGAAATCACACTAAAACAAGTAAACATGCCCCTCCTGTAACGCCTGCCACCCTAATAGATGTCAACCCCCACTACGCTTATGTTCAACTACCTTCTGGTACTGAAACCACTGTCAACGTTCGAGACTTAGCTCCAAACTCATCAAATGAAGAAAACTCTAATAATAATCCTACTACTTCAGAGACTTTATTTGAACCTTCTACTAATGAAAACATTGGTCATGAGGAAGACAAAAATCAATCGTCTGATCTTGAAGAAAATCAGATTTCACTAAAAAATAATACTGAAAATCAGCATTCCTGCCAATCTGTGCGGAGGTCGTCCCGAGTTCGACAATTCCCTAGTAAATATAATGATTTTGTGACTAAATACTGAAAAAACTGCAGTTTGGGTTCATATGTTATTTGTAAATAAAATGATTCTTATGTGATTGTAAAAAAAAAAAAAAAAAAAAAAAATTCATCTATAATTAATTACCCCTTACTTGAATACTTTAGGACGGGGAAAATGTTATGATTTAATTTGTTGTTAAGAGTTATCCCCCTTGGGATTGACATTCATAATAAAAGCGCCCTCTGTTTCATTTTCCCGCTCGATCCTTTCAAGAGCGTACGTGTATTTTACAGTTAATAAAACCTTTCTAAAAGGCAACTCTTTACTTACTGATACTATTCACTTCATTGGTAATAAGTAGGTTTCCATTTTTAATAAGGATATCTCCAGCTTACGTTAATAAATCAGGAAATTGTATTTTGCGTTACAGGGTATCGGTACAGTTTTTGCATTTAACATTGCAAGACAAAGGAAGAGACAGCTATTGCTATGTAATATAGATTGCCGTAGATCTAAGTACAAACCGTAGTTTGTAAGTATCTACCTGGTTAAGAACAAACTAGTGCATGCCTTAGAGGAAGGAACGAATGGATGTTTAGTGATCATGACTTCCAATTGTTCAGCATGCGAAGGTTAAGGGATGAAAGCTGAGGACCCCCATCCAAGTCGTGTGTAATGTATGCGTGTTAGTGGCAGCTTGGGGAGTGCGGCAGATTGTTAATTTTCAGGAGAGGGTTAGACTTACACAATGCAGTAGAATTATTTATTAGAGTTTGGAGTGTCAAGTGAAGTTTAGTTAGAAGATTACAAAAAAAAATGTTCTAAAAATTTAATTCAACATGCAAATCAGACATAGGCAGCCGTCTTGGAAGTAAAGTATATACATTGGATATACATAGAATCCAGCAGGGGTTTCTACCGTAATGAGAGAAAAACTATTTGTGTATGGTGCGTCGGGATTCATAGTAAAATACAGTCAGTAAGGTACGGTTCAGTGAAAGTCCTAGCGACGTAGCTATGGTCACTGCATTTAAGTTACAAATATAATTTAAAGTAAAACAATGTTAAGCGATTTGATATAACTAGCAGGGAAGCTTATAGTAATAGATATTAAGGATACTACTTAAATAAAGCCCTAGCTTCCTATATAGGAGAAAATAATTCCTGGTTTGCGGAACATTCTGGAATCCCGCCTAGGCCCCCTATCGTTAGTTTACTTGAATATTGCATGTGTGCGCAGTGTTTTGGCCCTTTCAGGGAGGGGGAAATTTACATCTTAGTCTGCAAGACAAGAATAAACAAAAATATACATAACTCAAATAGAAAGACAAAATCATAACGAGGCACCATGGTACAGTTGTTAGGAGTAAGATGCGTTTTAAGAAAAAAATAAATGAATAAAATAATTAAAAAAAAATAGTACTTAACTCGTTCCGGTTTGCTTGGCTAAATGACAATAGGGAAATGCCTTTAGAGGAAGAAGAGGATTTCTATATTTCCGGTTATTTTGTGTACATGTTCCTAGTTAGATTTATAGAATAGTTACGTTCATTTGTAAATGTTCGTTTTATTTTTACTTATTTTTTTTTGTTCTGTAATTAAAGTCCTAGCTTCCTATGTAGGAGAAAATAATTCCCGGTTTGCGGAACACTCTGGAATCCCGCCTAGCCCCCCCCCTATCGCTAGTTTACTTGAATATTGCATGGGTGCTCAGTGTTTTGCCCCTTTGTGTCTCAATTCCAGCAAGTCTCTTCATATTTTCATCCTTTTTCAAAAATCTGTTTCTGTACACATCGTAGATTTTTTGCTAGCAAAAAGAAAAAAAAACAAAAAAAAAAAAAAAACGTTGTTCTTCCATGGAACTTGAGTATTATAATTCCTCTATGTAACCCAAAACTTACTTTCTAATGTAAGCGTGGTTTATGTTCTCACACACACTTTTCTCTTCGTAGCCGCTCAAGCATGTTGAGTTTCAATATGTGATTTGCTGATATGCCTAAATTTAGTATATGACTGGATGTTCCATCTTTGTTTATTATTATTATTATTATTATTATTATTATTATTATTATTATTATTATTATTATTATTATAATTATTATTATTATTATTATTATTATTATAATAATAATAATAATAATAATAATAATAATAATAATAATAATAATAATAACTACACTACCTCATCCTGCGTCGATCTAAACTCACTGGACTACAGAGATCACGAACTTTACCCCCACAACACTATAGCCAGCCTGAACGCCGCCATCTCTCAAGCTCCCACCACCGCTCATTTAAAAGGCATAGTCCCAGTTCCGGACACGAATCGTGGCGATGATTGATACTGAAGGGGTTTACATCTGATAAATGTAAGCTCTACTACATACTCAAGTTATCGTTCCACCCTGTATATATATATATATATATATATATATATATATATATATATATATATATATATATATATATATAACATTATGGGCACGCACGTTTAATCTCTGCATTTTTATAGGTTATATGTTGATGGCGGGTTCGATGAGTTGGATTGTTTGATAAAGTGTTATATTTGTTTTAATAACAAGTAATGTATGACGTGCACATTCATGTAATCGTTGCATAGAAATATAACCTGCAGACTACGTTCTTTGTTAGTGGTCAGCACTCACACGACATGGCTTGTTTCTTTTAATTCAAAACGCTATTTTGACGTCACTTGAACACGAAAAAAAAAATGATCGCGTCTTTTCAGCATTCGATATGCATCAGTCGACGAATTACAATACGGATTAAAAGATATTGGAATGTACTGATTTATAATTATTAAAATAGAAACTTGTATTTAAATAATCGCATGAATAAACCATATATAATAGGTATTTGTCGGTATTTAATTAAGAAATAGAAGAATTGAATTCCATTCATGATTAAGCCCATGTTTTCTGAAAATTGTGCCCTTAGCATTTCTTCTTCCATCTCAAAATTATTCAACTTCTATTTCTCTTAATCCAGTTTCTTTATTTGCTTGTTTCTGTTCAAAGAAGCTCTTCCTTGTCGGGCAAGTTAATTTACATAGATTATATGTACTTTGTTTTCCTGGGAAAATATGTTTCGTAAATGTTCAACTAAGAAATCTTTAGCGGGAAAATTTAATCTGATTAAAGTTTAGCTTTTTTATTATTACTATTTTACAAATAACATATGTTATGGATATATCTTGCCTTTGTTTTTAATCTAGATACAAAAATTCACAAGTATAAAATTAAATTCAAATATGGTGCTCAACAGAAATGTACGCTTACTTATGAGATCTGGATTCCAATGTATTCTTTTTTTCAGAAGGGTTCCAACATAATCCGGAATAAGTAAGACACTTTACTCCTAAGACCTTTGAAGATTTCAATATGATTATAAAAGCACTATTTGTGTTTTGTTTTTGTTTTATTTTTACTGAGAAACATAAATCTGTCTTTGATGAGTTGATTGGAGAATTTCCACCATTCAGTGAAATACAGTGGCGACCGTGCCAAAATAAAATCATGTGGCTTTCACTGTCACGTATTGTCTGGTAGTGGAATAATAATAATAATAATAATAATAATAATAATAATAATAATAATAATAATAATAATAATAATAACAACAATAATAATAATACTTCTGATTTCGATTGATAATATCTACCTGAACATACATGGAATACATTATCTGGGGACACTCCATCAATGCTGGCTCAAAACTATGTCTAAATCTAGGTTTCATCCACTTACCTTTCATTGTGCCATAATAAAGCCGTGTTATGTTGATAAGCATTAACAACAATTCGTGATCTAGATGTTTCTGGAAAGACTAAAATTTAAGAGGAAACTATTGTTGTTAGTGTATCATAAAGGTCATCAAAATGTTATTTGTTGGATCATAAAGGGGATCGGGTGTGGCACATCTAATCAGATTTAATGCCGTGTGATCGTCTAGCTTTTCTTTCTATTAAATGATATGTTCATATTTCGTTGTGTGTGTGCGCGCGCGTGTGTGTGTGTGGGTATGTGTGTGGTACATGTATTTTCAACATACCTTCTGCGTCTTGGATTTTGGTCTATCTAGAATATCTCATGTCTTGGAGGGGAGACGGTACCTTTTTTGGACGAAGATTCAAGCATCTCCAAGACACGTAATTGGTTTTATATTTTATTTCACTTTCCAGATGTCTTGCAGAAGACGGAAAGTGAATCTATGGCTTGCATGGTACTCTTGGTCTCGTTTCCACACACGTCAGCGCCTCCCTCCCTCAGCGAAGGGGAGGAGACAACGGTGAAACCATCCGTCCTCTTCTACGCACAAACCAAATTTCAACGATTCAGCTAACCTGATCACGTGACTCATACGCAATCCGATCGGCTGATCCTAACTTCCGGTCAACGTGCCTCAATATAATTTAAACAACCCCCTCTCCCTCTCTCTCTTTCTCTCTCTCTCTCTCTCTCTCCCTCTCTCTCTTTCTCTCTCTCTCTCTCTCTCCCTCTCTCTCTTTCTCTCTCTCTCTCTCTCTTGATCCATTCTCTAATATTCCATCTATCCTTATTTTCAAAAAATGTACGCATTTTTTGAAAATCATTTTTTATATCTACACAAGGCTAAGAAAGATCAGGCTAAAAAACTATTTTAGTCAGCCTTTCCAACTGATTTCACCATTATTATAATTATTTATTTAATCCAGCCACCCTTATGCCGTAAACTAGAGGTCTCACTTTACTTCTTTCGAAATTGACGACTCCTTTCGTCTCAAAAGTACCCTGATCGTATCATTTCCCGGTTGTTCTATTAAGTATGGCTTTGTTTTCATTTTGTAACTATATTATCTTTTCCAGGACATCTCAAAGCTAGTAATTAATGTTCGTGGTTGGCTTCCAAAGTTTTAAGATATACCTTTCATCCACTGATTCACTTGGATTTTCTTTGCTTGGACCTTTGGAACTTGATGGAGACTTAGAAAATATCACCCTAAACTAACTCAACCCTTTGCGCCAAAATTCCTATATGCTCACTAAATTCAAGCTAATGGCCCAATTTTTGTGATTTTTCTATTCTCTCATCAGAGCTTCTAAGATCCGGCAGAGATATCTAGCATTCATGCATTTTTAAAAAAAAATATAAGGCTATATTTTCTTATATACCTACGGTATATTTTACTTTTCTCTCACCTCATTAAGCTATATGTGATTTGCCCACGGTACTTCCTCTCATAAGTCCCTAGTACTCTTAAGGATTCTCGTATCCTCTCCACGCCTGTCTCTAACTAAATAAGCCAAGTCTTACCTCCTGCTGGGAATCGTCACGTGCGATCAGCTTTTTTCCATGCCCTAGATTTACCATCTTATTCTTCGAACAGGGCATCTCTAATGCTTTCCCGGCAAGTTACTCTTGTTGCGAAAAAATATTTATGGACTTTCAAAAAAACACTAAAAGCAAATTATTAAAAAAGAAAACCTCTCTTTTGGTTCATCACATCTGTAAAAACTTCTCCAAAATACCTGCTTCGTAATTGCTATTTGGTCCCTATCTAAAATTCTAATTTATTCTAAGCCAACCATTTCCAGTATTATCTTATTTTTCCTAGATCATTTCAATTCTAATGTATATAGCTAATAATGACTACGCATCCGGAGAAAAATCCCACGAAAAAACACACACATAACCATTTCGAAAATTAGAATAAATATCAACTGAACGTTTGACTCTTTCAAAATCAAGAACTAGTTGACATCTTATTCAACACATTAGTGTGTCTTTTTGTTATTTCTGATACTGCTTCAATGCTATTTCTTTCTCCTTTTCCCAATTTTATTATTAACATTATTACTTAATTAACAACATGTTCATTTTAATTTTTTTTATTATTTCAATAAACCCCACAAGGCAAAGATGCACTCCTCCTCCATTCTTCGAAAAAATTACATGCCGCACAATACCGATTCGAGAACACATAAATTATGTAAAAAATAAAAATAAAAGATTCTTATAAGCATTCACAAAATCTTATCTCACCAATAATGAAACTCCAAATAACAAAACACAGTTTTGTGGAAACACAATTTTGTTCACGTCATCAATTCTGAGGCCGGCTACATCACCTTTACAACCTCACTGAATATCAAAAATAAAAAAATAAAAAATCACAGTCGTTTACAAACAACTATATAGACATTTACAATTAAAATACATAGTAGTTTCCAAAAACAAAAAAACGACTCACTTATTAATTTCCAGACAATCCTTCTCAAAACAAACGTTCAAATCGATAGAAACTAAAATTGTCCACGTCACCCAACTCTAGAGTTTCTTTCTTAACTTAAAAAAAAATCCATAAGAGAAAAACCGTACAATTAGACAAAGAATCACATTAGCAGAAACTGTCCCTTGTTTCTTCACAAAAAGACACCGAGTTTTGCAGTCTAAAATTGCAACATTTTAAATGTATATAATTGTGTAATTTCTAACTCATAACAAATATTTTTGATTGACGTATTTTCTCTGGTAATGTGAAGGGTTGTTTCATCACACTGTAACTAAATTCATATGTTCAATTTCTACTTTTTTTTTTCTTTCTGTTTTACACGTTGGCTGCATATGTAAGATCAACAATTTATTATCAGTATGTCGTTCGATATATCTTCTTTTTTTCAATTTCTTCTGTTTATTTTTCTACACCGTAACGTTAATCTCTTTTCTTTCTGCGTTTTCAATTTTCACATTCAAAATCAACAATTCGTTATCTGCATATCGATCGAGCTATCTTTTTTCCCCCTTATTTCTTCTTAATTCATAAATTTAATGTGTCTATTTTTTCTTTACTTTTCTTTATCTTTTAATCTTCTCTGTCATGCGTACAGTATTTTTTCGTTGTGTCTATATTTTTTATGGTAACCAACAGGTTCAATTTTTTCTTTCCATCCATGTACAGGTGGACTGGTCGAGTGGTACATTACATTGAGAGTTTATTGCGTTGTTATTTCTAATCAGGGGATCATGTGTTATCGTATAGTCAGATTTAATGCTGTGTGTGATCATCTAGTTGTTATATCTAGTAAATCATATGTTCCTATGCCGTTGTGTGTGTGTGTGTGTGTGTGTGTGTGTGTGTGTGTGTGTGTGTGTGTGTGTGTGTGTGTGGTACATGTATTTTCAACATACCTTCTTCGTCTTGGATGTTGGTCTATCTGAAACATCTCGTGTCTTGTAGAGGAGCCGGTACCTGTTTTGGACGAGGATTCAATCACTCCAAGACAATGAATTTGTTTTATAGTTGATTTCACTTTCCAGATGTCTTTCAGAAGATGGAAAGTGAAGGGAAGAAGACAACAGTGAAGCCGTCCGTCCTCTTCTACGCCCAAACCAAATCTCAACGATTCAGCTAAACTTATCACGTGACTCACACGCAATCATATCAGCTGATCCTGACTTCCGGTCAACGTGTCTCAATATAATTTACACACCCCTCTCTCCCTCTCTATTTCTCTCTCTCTCTTGATTTAATGTCTAATACTATGTGCTACTACCTCTGTCAGATTACATAGCTTTGAGAGTGAGGTAAGAACAGGAAATATTTTTTTAGAATGGAGACGAAATGTATGTATTTCAGTTCAAGAACATGCAAGAGTATTAATTTTTAATAGTGAGTGCGAAACATTTGCATAGTAATTGTCTGTTTAGCTTCCTATAGGTTCTGTATTTTGGAGGGACAATGTCATCATTTTCTTATAGGTACAGCTGAAAAACAATGAGTGTAGAATAAATAAAGTGTGAAACAATAAAATTATCGCCTAATAAAAAAAAATGATTCCATTTCTGTTTGTAAAAAATGGGTTTTCTTTTTTTGTATTAGACCATTTACAAGATGAGAAGTTGAATACAAATTCCAAGGAGACCTAAGAGTCTTCTATCATGCCTGAAAGTGACACAATGTTCAAAGAGCGAGACCGAAGATGTGCCACTGTACAACTCATACTCTCTTCTCTATTACCAGCAACCTTAAAATGCATAATTGGATTCTCATAGATGACAGAAACGTATGCAAGGTGATGAAAGCAAAGTTTCCGGCTACAATTATAGTCTTTAAAGATAGTGCCACATCATGCTCCCTAATATTTTCGAACTCTGAATAAACGTCAACACCAAACGTGATCCGCCGAGTATCTCCGAGCTACCGCCTGTGCTTGTGAAAAATGCATGCTCCCAGTATCGGACTAGTATTGTGTTGGTGATTTATTAATTACGTTTAACTCCACAGAGTGAATGAGATAGTGTAGTAATTGCTGGCAGTCAAGAGTAACACTACTTAGTCCAATTAATTTAGCATAGTCATAAAAAACCATGTACTCTCTCCCTCCACAATTGCTTATAGCGCCTTGTGCTTAAATTTGTTTTGTTTGAGATTTTAATTTTTTAATATTTTTTATTAAAACTTTAATATTGTATGTTCTTTCACGAAATAAATTATATAATAAGTATCATGTTGGTGATTAATGCTGAATGCAGCTTTATAGGATATATTTCAGTTCTATTACATAATCAATGTACCTGAATTGATTTTTGCACTGAAATTTATGAATTAAAATTTTAGTGTTGTTTTCTGTAGGAGGACACTTTCATATCCCCACCACGTACCTTACCGGCATTGAATTGTTTAGTAGCAATATGCTATGAAAGTATAAATGTATTATTATAGAGCTTCAGTGTGACAATTAAACCACAAAATTAGTCACCATACCTATTAAAAGTTTAGTTTTTATTAATCAAACCCATATATATATATATATATATATATATATATATATATATATATACACAAATAAATATATATATATATATATATTACACATTTTATATAACATATCTACTACAATATAATTGGTCTATGTGATGGAACTAATCTCACGCCTATACTGTTATCTATCGATTTATCGTTATAGAGTTATCTATGATATGAAAACGCAAGTTGAAAGAAATAATAAAGTTTTACGATTGAAAACCAGTCAATTTTGTAATCTTATGTTTCACACATTGTTGCCAGGCAACATTTTCTCGGAAATCTTAATCCTTTTGACAAGGTAACGAGACAATAAAAGTAATAAATGTTTCTCAAATGAGCAGTCTTCTTTATTTTTTTATTGCTATAAAAATATTCGAACTATAAATATAGCAATTCCACCTCGTGCCTCGACTTTCACCGCGATGTTAAAAAGTAAATTTGACAGTTAACTGCTGGACATAGACGTTCATAGAAATATGATGACAGTGCCAAAAGATAAGAAAAAAACATTATATATTCATTTCTTTAATATTTTCTTGAATAATGTAAATATATTGTTATTCGTTTTTACTCGGTGTATACGTCTTATGTCTAAAGCAAACGATCTTCTTCTCTGTCACCTTTTAATCATATGACTATGTGTGTGTTGACCATCTTATAATAATCAATCACTTAATTATTATATCAATCGGTGACTCTATTTTGCCCTTAACTCATGAGAAGAAATAGCAACAATCAATTTTCAAAAGAAAAGTACGTTTGGACATGATTAAACCAAAAAATTGAAAGATAAACTGTAAATACATTTTAATATGTTTCCATTACGTCATTTTTGTACTAGGAAACACATACTGTCAAGAATTGTAAATATCAACTGAATGAAAGGAATAAATTATAATATGGTCAAGCTCATTCGAATATAGTCTTTTGTCATTTATTAACTATATATACATCATATATATATATATATATTTATATATATATATATATGTATATATATATATATATAAAATAAAGCTGAATGCCTCTGTGTGGGGGGGGTCTGGTCACGAATAGGCTCCTAAATAGTTGACTATTTATAAAAAAAAACTGATTACATATAATGTTAGAAGATGAATCGAGACACAGGAATGGGTATGTTTGATACTGCAGAACAGTAGTTCATTAAAACTGTGGGGGTCTGTGTTCGCGCCTGGTCCACAAAGTATGGAAATAAAAAATGTAAAAATAAAAAAAAGTTTACAAGTGTTTTTGATATAGATGTACATAATAATACTTTGATAAGTATGTTTTAACTTAAATAGGGATGGTATAATAAAATTGTGGGGTCTGTGTTCACGCCTGGCCGCCATAGAATGGAAATAGGCACACACGTTTATAAAGACTTTTCATATTTATCTGCGTAAGTACACTTTGATAATTATGTTTCAGTTTGAAGAAATATGGTATAATACAATTATGGGGTGTTCGTTGGCACCTGACCTCCCTAGAATGAAAACATGTCACAAAGTTTAACAAGGGTTTTTTTTTAAATATAGATTCACAGAATATTGTGATAAGTGTTTCAGCGTGAACAGATATGGTATAATAAATTATGGGGTTTTTCTATCTTATTTTTACTTTCATCATATTTTGCTTTGGTTTTGATAACCTCATATAAACCCCAAATTTACAACCCTTCGTTTTCATAACCTATCATACTTTCATAAATCAGAGTCCCTTTTTTGTAGGCTTTTTTTAGAACCCAGTCAACTACGGGTAAATTTGCTAGTGTATATATATATATATATATATATATATATATATATATATATATATATATATATATATATATATATATATATATATAAATGCAAGAGAGATATATTCCCTGTCTGTTAATTCGAAGGCAGCTGATTAGCTGATCAGCGGTTTGGTTCCCACCAGTTTTGGCAAATAACAAATAGGATCCTGAACAGAAGTGTGCGTTCTACCCAACCATTATCAATAGACCAGAGGTCATCTCGTCAGCGTCAGACAAGGCCAACTATTTACAAAGAACTTTGCCGCTAATTCTACCCTATGCGACGAAGGCCATCAACTCCCCACATTTCCTCCTATAACACAGAACAAACTAGGTAACATACAAGTATTCGTGCATGAGGTCGCCAAGCTAATCAAGAACCTAGATTCCAGTAAAGCAACTGGCCCTGATGGCATCCCAATTATAGTGTTAAAAAAGCTTCAACCAGAACTTATTCCCATACTTACGAAACTATTTAAGCGCTGCCTTACGGAGAAGTGCTTTCTTACTCCCTGGAAGACCTCATCAGTTTGCCCTGTATTTAAGAATTCAGGTGATACGTCATCTCCCTCTCAGTACAGACCAATAAGTCTCCTGTGTGTTATGAGTAAGTAGCTGGAATCCATATTAAATAGAGAAATAGTCAACCACCTCAGCAGGAATAACCTACTTAGTAACACACAATACGGTTTCCGCTCTGCAAGATCTACCGCAGATGTGGTGACGGTTATATCCCACAGGATTAGTAAATCTCTTGACAAAGGCTTCCTTTCTAGGGCAATTGCTCTTGACATATAAAAAGCCTTCGACAAGGTATGGCATAAGGGTCTACTTCATAAGATTTCCAGCAACGTTATAACTGGAAATGTTTCCTCAATCATTAAATCATTTCTCTCCGAGATGCTCATAAGAGTAGTGGTAGATGGACAAAAATCGGAGGCCTGCAATATAAATGCTGGAGTCCCACAGGGGCCAATCCTGGGCCAAACTCTCTTCCTGATCTACATCAATGACCTCCCTAAACACATGCTTAAATCATTCGTTGACATCTATGCTGATGACACGACTATCTACGGAAACACATCAAAGGCTGTAAATGACAAAGTTCTCTCTGATTCTCTCTCCTCTGATCTCGAGCGCGGTGTTCAGTGGGGGAAAGTGTGGCTGGTTACCTTTAATGCATCCAAAACCAAACTCCTATCCTTACATCATACCCGCTCTGATCCCCATCTGGCATCAATTGTGATGGATGGCTCTCGTCTGGGTGTTGCCCCGTGTTTTGACAACCTTCTGGGTTTGACGTCAAAGGATGGAATACTGTTGCCATATCTGGGCAGGAGCTGCTAAAAATAGTTTATCCTGCCTTGACAGAGTACAAAATAGACGTCGTGGCTGAGTGGGGGATGACCTTTTCTCTTCCCTGCAACCTCTCTCCCACAGAAGAGACGGATCGAGCCTATCCTTGTTTTATCGTTATTTCCATGGCAGGTGCTCGTCTGAAATCCAATCTCTGCCCCCCCTCGCCAATCTTTCACGAAAAACACCCGTCTAGCTGAATCCACTGTGAAAAATTTCCCCTACTCTATATCTATGCCTAAATCAAAACGCGGATTCCATGAAGGAAGCTTCTTTTTTAGAACTGCACGCCTGTGGAACTCTGTTCCGTCTGCCTGCTTCCCATCGGACTACAACGTGGATGTCTTCAAGTCCAACGTTAACAAATTCCTAGTGAACCACTCCCTAAAGTAAACACTTCATTAAATCTCCACACTAACGTAATGTACTTGCAATAACCCTTATCCCTGAGTTGCTTGCGGGCTTTGATAAGTGGTGATCACTGTTTAAAATATATATATATATATATATATATATATATATACCGTAATCTAGGTTAAGATAAATGGATTATATAATAATGCTCAATACTAAATATGTCTATTTATATTATACATGTGTATCTATTAATATAGATATGTGTGTGCAAAGTTTTACTTTAACGCCTGAAGATGATTCGTGGATTCCTGACAGCAACAATCATGGAACTTTTATTAATATTTTGGATTTAGATATGAAAAAGATTAAACAGAGATATTGAAAAAAAGAACCATAAAGCAAAATGTTTACTTTCCAATTAATAATATTTGCTTGAATATATATATATATATATATATATATATATATATATATATATATATATATATATTACAGACATTAGAGACAAAATACACAGACACCAAAATACACAGACACATTCTTATATATATATATATAGAGAGAGAAATATATATTTTTCAAGATGTCTTTTAACATGTTTTATTAATAATGTGTTCATATATATATAGTAATTTATTAAATATATATGGCGATTAAGCTACACTGAATATTCCGCGTTTAATCAAGCCTGAAGAATCCTAGAGTGGATGAAACGCGGAATATTCAACGTGGCTTTATCGCCATATATATTTTATAAATTACTAACTAGCTCTACCTACGTATTGAGCACTTTTGAAGTGAATACTTAAAGTTTACGCATCAATTTATACTTTTGTATATTAATTTTATGTGAGTAAATGAAGTAGTCATATATATAAATAAAAGTACAATTGATTTTACCAAAATGATCCAAGATGGTAAAACTAAAGTATTTTATAAATATTGAAAAATTAATATTTATAAAGTAATCTCAACCAGATGTAAAAGCTCTATAAAACCAAGTAGGAGATAGACCTTATAATAAGTGCAAATAGTTAATAAAGAATGCTAAAACCATTTTGAAAAAGCGTTAAAAATATATATAATCGTAAAAGGAAACACTTAATAATTGGATAGCCCTTAATCCGCGGATTTTCGAAGAAATACGTTCCTTCTCAACAGAGGGTAGGAATGACAAAAATTCGGGATCGGATTTTGCATACACAAGTATTTGATGAAACTGCAAGTAAGTCAAAGACCTTACTTGATAACAAAATTGAAGCGGAGGGATAATGGTGTAGAAAAAGGCGATTTCACGTGCATTTCCCTTATATATATATATATATATATATATATATATATATATATATATATATACATATATATATATATATATATATATAAAATTTAAAGGAGATTAGAGCAATAGTCTAAAGAGCAGAGTGTATTTTAATGTAATAGTAAAATTACTAGTTAATTAAAATACAGGGA
The DNA here is from genome assembly GCF_053919585.1 of Euprymna scolopes. Lineage (NCBI taxonomy): Eukaryota > Metazoa > Mollusca > Cephalopoda > Sepiida > Sepiolidae > Euprymna > Euprymna scolopes. The sequence continues at coordinate 3,276,217 of NC_136509.1, read as the reverse complement.
AAGAAAAAGTGCTCGTTTTCATATATATATATATATATATATATATATATATATATATATATATTTATATGTATATATATATATATATATATATATATATATATATATATATATATATATATATATATATATATATTACGGACATTAAAGACGAAACACACAGACGCATTCATATATATATATATATATATATATATATATATATATATATACATATATATATACATATATATATACATATATAAATGCTTTTCAAATTAGCAGTCTTCTTTATTTTTTTATTGTTATAAAAATGTTCTAACTATAAATATAGCAATTCCTCCTCGTGCCTCGACTTTCAACGCGATGTCAAAAAGCAATACAAAAGTAAATTTGACAGAAAACTGCTGGACATAGACGTTCATAGAAATATGATGACAGTGCCAAAAGATAAGAAAGAACTTTACATATTCATTTCTTTAATATTTTCTTGAATAATGTAAATTTATTGTATTATTGTGTATTTAATATATATATTCTTTAAAACCGCTTAGTGGATTTTGGTATTGCTCAGTTCAAGTAATATTCTGGCAAGTCGCCGAGCTGAACTAGTGTCGTAGTCTCAGCTGATGTTCCCGGCCTTAGGATACATTTCTACATCACATCCTAGGTGGCCGCACCAATCGGACATTACGGCATAAACAACCAATCACAATCTAGTACAAAGGAAAGACTATGATTTGCTCATAGTATTTGTATCATTCCTCTAGGCTACAAAGTAAACTAATTATGTCGGCAAGAAACGTGATGTTATATTCGGGTTTGGCGATATTCTTTAAGGTGCCTTAAAGTTTGGAGTAGTTTTATTTAGTGTCAATTCTTTTAGTATCACTTCATAATAAGTAGTTTCTCTTCTTTTTCTGCATTCTGTTTTACTGCACAGTAACTCACATGCTGCGCGTATATACATGTATATATATATATATATATATATATATATATATATATATATATATATATATATATATAGGGTGCGGCATAAATAACGCCCTTTTATATCTTATTATATTTATGTATATTTTCTTTAACTAATTCTTAAACATTTATTTTTTTCAAGTATTTTTTAAACCATGAGATTAACAATTGAACAGAGAGTAAAAGCAATACAATTGTATTATCAAAATAATAATAATGGTGCTAAAACTGCAAGATTGTTATCAGATGAATATGACATCCCAAGAGTGCAAAGCCGAAATATCAAAAGCTTGATTAAAAAAATTGAATCCACAGGAAGTGTAAGGGATGCTCAAAGATCCGGAAGGCCAGTTGTTGCAACGAGCTTAGAAAAGTCCAATGAACTACAAGAATCGTTGCTGCATACTCCTCAAAAATCCAGTAGACATCTTCCTACAGAGTTAGCAATCAGTGATAGGAGTGTTCGCAGAATATTGAAGAAGCTAAAGATGAGACCTTACATTCCACGTGTTCTTCAAAGTTTGCATGATGGAGATCAAGATAGACGATTACAATTTTGTGAAATCTTTTTGAATAAAGTTAATGAAGATATAACTTTCCTTGAAAAGATATGGTGGTCAGATGAAGCAACCTTTAAGTTAAATGGGCATATCAATCGCCATAATTGTGTGTATTGGAGTAATGAGAATCCTCATATCATCTTGGAAAAGGATGTTAATTCGCCAGGAGTAACAGTTTGGGCTTCCATTTCTTGTATGGGATTAATAGGGCCAATATTCTTCGAGGGTACTGTGAATCAAAATAATTATTTGCATATGCTTCAAACGGAATTTTGGCCAAGAGTTGAAAATCAGACTGATATTTTTTTCAACAGGATGGGGCTCCACCACATTATGGGTTAAGAGTTAGGGAATGGTTAAATGAAAATTTTGAAGATAGGTGGATAGGACGAAGGGGACCAATTGAATGGCCATCACGATCTCCAGACTTAACGCCACCAGACTTTTTTTTGTGGGGTATATTGAACGATAAAGTTTACACTCTTAAGCCGAAAACAATTCAGGAATTAAAAAATGCAATTTCAGATAAATTTCATGAAATTACCATTGAAGAGTGTAAAAAAGTTTGTAAAATTGTCGCTGGTAGAGTTCAAAATTGTATGGAACATGATGGAGAACATTTTGAACATCTGAGTTAAATGTTAAAGTTAATAAAGTTGGTATCCTTTTTTTCATTAAATTTATTTTGATTTTATTTTTATTGACTAATTTTGTTCCCAAAAATCGTTTTTTTTTTAGTTCAGAAGATCATTACTGTAAAGATCACCAATGTGGATATTGAATTAGATATTTAATAAATTTGAGATATACCTTTTACTTTTATTTATCTTTAAATTGCATTCATATTATAAAGAAAAAAAGGATATTAAGAAAGGGCGTTATTTATGCCGCACCCTGTATATATATATATATATATATATATATATATATATATATATATATATATATATATATATATATATATATATATATGTTTAAGGACGATTCCGATATTTTTCCCGGTTCCGATACAATGACTGATTCCGTACGACATGCCCGATTCCGATACAATTCCCAATCCCGATTCCGATTCTTAATGAATATCTAAATATTTTACTAAGAAGTTGTTATTTTGTCCCAATTAGTATAAAAACATCTTTAATGTGCATGTATTTTCTCAGACGTAAAACAGACTTGTGAGGGTTTGCTCTAGGGAATTTAGTCTTACTGGAAGTTAAAATCAATAAATATTAATTATTTTATTATTACTGGAATTATTACTGAAAGATGTTTTATAAAAACTGGCGTCAAGCAAGGAGTGCTTAAAGTAGAAGGGGCTTCTATGGGTGGACAAATTCTTTCCAATCTCTCTCATGCTGCTGATATTTAGTAAAACAATAGACACTTTATCGAAAATGTACGATATAATTATATTATTTTAAATACGAGATATACATTTTAACAATCGTAAGACAGAAAAACAGTGAGTATGCACGTCAGCACACCGTATGAATCATTTGAATTACATGAATTATCGAGTGATACGTTTAAATGTTTAATTTGTGCTCAAGATCAAACGTCACTAAATTACAAACAAAAATGGAGGAAAAATGTGTAGTAGTAGTATAGAGAGGAAGCAAAAGTTACGCTGCAAAAGGTTACGGAGGAATGTCAATGTGTAATAAATATTTGTTAACATAATAATCGGATTGAATAGAAAAAAATAACAACGTACTATGCCAATCTGGATAAGCAATAATGTTATGTAAATATTCTTCAATGATCACGGTCTCTTATGGCGTGAAATGCTGCCAAATGAAAGATAAGTTAATTATCCGTGATTAAATGTATTAAAATACTGGAATCGTCCTAAAACTTATATATATATATATATATATATATATATATATATATATATATATATATATATATATATATATTCTTCAGAATAAAATCATCCAAGAATCAGCTGGTATGGAAACGTGTGATTATAAGATTTACAAAATATTACTGGCAGTACTATCTCATCTAAATAATAATTGCTCGATATACAAGATAAAGCAAATAAATGAAATTTTAGTGATTCAATCAATTTAAAAAATTCTTGAAGTGAAATCTTTCAGTTTCATATTAACGAGTTTTATCTTTCTAAGTAAGACAAAGAATACATTAGAAATTTTATCTCCTGATCCTATAGGGTTTCGATGTCTACCATCTCTTCAGAGGAGAAAATATTAGCAAATAGCTATAATGGTTTACACCTTATTTACTAAAGTCAGTGAAACATGGAAAATCATAATAAAAAATTGATTAATTAAAAGTCATAGAGTAAGAGAAGTTAAATCAAAAGATATAAAAGTTAACATCCAAAATGCATGATAAAATCCGAGGTAACTGTCCTTGAAACAGTGTGGTAAAAGATCCAAACTGTATTTAGGAAATCCACTTCACAGAGTAAAGATGCGAGTTGGGCATATTTCTGGAGTAATTCTTCTTTATGGGTGAAAAAAGATTTTTAATACGCCCGGTGGAACTTTTTATTAATAAATTTATAGTATTACTGGAGTAAAGCGTTAATGCATCAGGATAGACAGCAAAAAGAAATAGCGAAGAGAGAAAGTAACAATGAAGAGATGGCGGGGGAGGGGAGATTTATATATATATATATATATATATATATATATATATAATTATTTTTTTACTATAATAATTAAATATTTACAGACACTTGTGTTTCATCCTTTCGGGATTCTTCAGTGCAGGGGGTCACGATTAACACCAGCCGAACTTTTCGAACCCGCAACACGAGACATCTCTGTATCGATTAGCGGAGACCGCATCCATTCGGCTACCATTAACCGCGTGAAATAGCGTTGACTTTTAAACATTTTAATTACGTCAGTCAGAGAGTGATCTAATCGTTATACGATGATCCATGCATATATATATATATATATATATATATATATATATATATATATATATATATATATATATATATCAGAATGTGTAGGCGAAATCAAACAACCTATAAAAAAGTTGACCGGCCGCATAAATAGGCCAGGGTGGGTCCAGATATAGGAAATGGCAAGAAAAAGAAAACAGAAAAAAGAGAAAGAAAAAGAAAAAAAGAAAAGGAAAAAGAAGAGGAAAAAGAAGCAAATGAAAACTACGTTTTCGAAACTGAAACCAATCTTTAAACTATTTTTATCTCAATTTCTTTAACCTTTTTAAATCAATTCAAATCCAGTCAACTCAAATAATATCATAAGATACCATTCTTTTTAATTTTATGCATATTAATAATATTCTTTAGATGAGAAATTAAACTGCAAATTTAGGCGATAATAATGTGTGTAAGTAATTTGTAAAACTAAATCTAAGCGTATTAATAGAACGTGTTATTTTAATTTTATAACACTAATGATAATACTTTACTGCAAAGTAAAAAAATAATAATACCTTACTGAAAAATATCAAAAGATCGATAATAATAATAATATTAGTATTTAATAATATTTAACTTGAAACCCCTTATATATATCGAGAGCTTCCCATTTCCATGACGTCATACCCGTGTTAAAACATGTGTCTTCTTTCACGTGTTCTGAAAATGCGTGTCCCAAATATTTTCCTTTGTTTACAAAAGGAATTTTAACCTATATTTCCAGTAACCTATATTTTCAATATGTTAAAAACATGTTTATTAAATTATCCTATAGTTGCATTCCTCAATTCAATTTCATGGCAGAATTGACAAATGCACATTCCTTTTCTTAAAACTATTTTATCTCTAAGCTAAACAATGCTTTGTTTTTACATTCTATGTTCTAATTCTCTCTCGTAATCTATTTCTAAACCTAATTTACGAGGTTCGAATTTCGTCTATTCTATTTCATTTTTACATTTAACTAATTCCCTATTTTTATACTTACATGAAAAGGGGACAGCCCTTATCATGTAACAAAACTAATCATAATAAAAATCAAATTAGCTCCTATACTGCTAATTGATATTACGAAAAAAAGAAAATCAGAGAACAGGGATATGTGACTATGTCTATAGAATTGGGTTACTTTAGTACCAACAAGGATGATGCATTATTGAGTATTATGCTTACATATTCATGTGTGTGGATCTGAAAAATACCATGCAATGAAGAGTATTTATGGTAAAACTGGTAATTAGTAAAAACCTGAAGAGAGTGCTCAATACGTATGCAGAGCAAATATGTTTTTTATTACCGTTTTATCTGTTTGGTTACATATGTTTCCGATGTTGGACCATGTTTAAGATCCAACAGCTTCGTCAGAGCTTACAGAAAACGTTTTCCGTAAGGTCTGACGAGGCTGTTGGATCGTAAACATAAGTATAGATAAAGATAATATGTGTACACTTGTGTTATAATATTAAACATTATATGTAAATGTTTAAAGTAAAACACAGAATAATAATTATTAATAAAAATCATTAATGAACAAAGTTGTAACAATATTAAACAACAACTTACATAAATGGCGACAAATATTTCAGAAAAAAATAAGTATGCGAGCTTATCTGACTACTCTCCGCTTCCTGCTCCGGTTTTTGTAATATACACGTTCCGCAACCGAGTAATTGCAAACATATTTCTTTTTTTACTCTTAAAATGAGGAATACTTATACACTTTTAGAGCTTTATTTTACATCAACGTCCTAGTGTGACACATTATGTTAGTAAAAGTATTATTTTATAATTGAAAATTATTTCAACATTTCAACGTTGGTATCATTCATTTCAATTATTTGTGTCGTAACTGATGGCAGTCTTTCACAAAATAGCATTTTAATAGCCTTCACACTCAAAGCCTTTCACCCGACGCACAGTGTTTTAAAAATAATATAGCTCACCCCTCATACATGTATTTTATATATATACACCTTTTCCCCCTAATTTAACCAGTTATTTGGAACTCATTATAATGTTTGGTATGAAAATATGAAATAATTCCTTCTGTGGAGAAACAAATACATATTGCAGAAAATAATACTGGGGCTCCATTTTAAAATATCCATTCGTGTATTTCAGTATTTATTCTTTATCTCCTACATCGATAACAGACATACAAGTTTACAAAAACTAAATCTTGTATATAAAAAGAATAAATAGTTTAGATAATTTGCTGCAACATAAACTAAAAACAAATAATTTATCGCACTGAATATAGTGAATGGTAGATGGTATTTTTCCTATATCTCATCTTTTATCTACTTATTCATTATTTTTTCACCAGTAATGTATATATATATATATATATATATACTAGCAGTTCTGCCCGGCTTTGCTCGGGCCCTATGTATGTTCATAACTTTATGTGCATATGTATATGGTAAAAAGTGTGAAGATGTGCGGTAATGACTTTCTAGGCAATAGGCTTCCTTAACTACCATAGAGAAAAGTTGGTAGAGACAGCAAAAGTCAATTTTTTTTTAAAACTTCGACACCAATTTTTATCCCTTAACATTTACTGCTTTTTGCACAAATCAAATTAAAATGTTTGAACCATGTCAGATGAAACCTAAGTAAAATGTCCAGTGTTCATACCCAAAATTGGCCGACAAAACTTGGTAGAATCTGCAAATGTAAGCTCTTTCAACTCTTGGCAGCGAAATGTTCGACCAAAAAAAAAACAAGCTTGCTGCATGTCTGAATGCCCTTTATGAAAATTTTCAAGTGTTTGGACTCAAAATTGGCTGAATAGTTTGCTAGAGATCGCAAAGAACAAATCTTTCGCACTTTGATTCCTATGCAAACAACTGTTTCGCAAAAAAAAACGATATAAAAGCTTGCCCTATGTCTCAATATACTTTATGTAAAATTTCAAAGGTTTAAACCAAAAATTGGCTAAGTTATTTCGTAGAGGCCGCAGAGGTCAATTATATTGACTCCTTAGCATGTATTGTTTTGGGCTCAAATCAAATTATTAAGTTAGATTCATGTCCACGTAACCTGTATCTTAAATTGCAAGTGTTTAGACCTGAAATAGGCGGAGAAGTTTGGTAGAGTTCCCAAAATCTTAATCGTGGAACTGTATCCCCTTAAGGGCAAAATTCCTGGCTTAAACCTGATTAAAAAGATTTTCCCAACTCTCAATACTACATATGTCAAATTTCGAGTCTGTAGACTGAAAATTGACAGAGTTATTTTATAGGGAAGTGTACACAGACAGACAGGCACACAGCCATTTTCACTTTTATAGATACACTAGCATGGATGCACGGCGTTTCCCGGGTGTTTGGAGGTGTGTGTTTAGCAAAAAAAAAAATGGTAGAAGGCAGGCTCGAACCCCTACCGCGAAGGAGGAAAAGAACGAAAATACCGTGATGTCTTTCCTGTTATGACCACTGCAAAACCAGAAGTGACGTAGGGTTTAATTAAGGCAAGACAATCAAAAAGAGGAGTGACCATTTGATGGTGAAGAAAGTAATGCTTTTAGCCAATTTTTCGGTATTTGTCATCTGAAAACGATACTGATCTTGTGAAATCTGTCGCCTCTGTTGAAAGTTTTAGGCTGGCATGCAAACATACATACATAGATGTATATATTTATAGCTAAAATTTTCGACCCAAACGGATTAAAAAGCTTGCCATATCTCTGAATACCCTTTATGTAAAATTTCAAATGTTTAAACCAGAAATTTTATGAGTAATTTGGTAGAGACCGCAGATGTCATTTTTTAAAACTTTGTCTCATATTATGACCCATTAACATTTATTGTCTGGGGCTCAAATCAAGTTATTAAGTTGAAGCCATGTCCAATGAACCTATATCTAAAATGTCAAGTTTAAAACCCAAAATTGGCGGAGATGTTTGGTAAAGTTCCCAAAGGTTAAATCGTTGAATTTGACGATTTAACAGCCAAATTTCTGCCCGAGAAATGATCACAAAGATTTTCCCAAATCTCAGTACCATGTATATCAAATTTCAAATCTGTAGAACCGTCCACTACCTGGGGCTTACACTTTAACTCTATACGAGATACATATATATGGGAATGTTCCATTTATATTCTTTATATCTCTAAAACTGAGTTAGTAAAGAAATTGAGAACAAAAAAATGTATACAAGAGAACAAATAAAATATAAATATATACATCTAATAACAACAAATAAAATATAAATATATACATCTAATAACCTTCTTAGTGACACACAATATGGTTTCCGCTCAGCAAGATCTACCGCAGATGTGCTGACGGTTATATCCCACAGGATTAGTGAATCTCATGACAAAGGCTTCCTTTGTAGGGCAATTGCTCTCGACATATCAAAGGCCTTCGACAAGGTATGGCATAAGGGTCTACTTCACAAGATTTCCAGCTACGGTATAACTGGAAATGTTTTCTCAATCATTAAATCATTTCTCTCCGATAGGCTCATAAGAGTAGTGGTAGATGGACAAAAATCAGAGGCCTGCAATATAAATGCTGGAGTCCCTCAGGGGTCAATCCTGGGCCCAACTCTCTTCCTGATCTACATCAATGACCTCCCTAAACACATACTTAAATCATTCGTTGACATCTATGCTGATGACACGACCATCTACGGCAACACATCAAAGGCTGTAAATGACAAAGTTCTCTCTGATTCTCTCTCCTCTGATCTCGAGCGCGGTGTTCAGTGGGGGAAGATGTGGCTGGCTAACTTTAATGCATCCAAAACCAAACTCCTATCCTTACATCATCAACGCTCTGATCCCCATCTTGCATCAATTGTGATGGATGGCTCTCGTCTGGGTGAGACCCCGTGTTTTGACAAGCTTCTGGGTTTGACCTTTACTCCTGATCTGAAATGGAACACGTACATCAAGTCTGTTGCCAAGGTCGCTGGAAAGATGGTGGGATCCCTCTACCGCTCCAGTAGATATCTCACTACTGATGCAATTCTCTATCTGTATAAAAGCCAAGTACGTCCAAGGATGGAATACTGTTGCCATATCTGGGCAGGAGCTGCTAAAAACAGCCTATCCTGCCTTGACAGAGTACAAAATAGACTTCGTGGCTTAGTAGGGGATGCCCTTTTCTCTACCCAGCAACCTCTCTCCCACAGAAGAGACGGTGCGAGCCTGTCCTTGTTTTATCGTTATTTCCATGGCAGATGCTCGTCTGAACTCCAATCTCTGGTCCCCCCTCGCCAATCTTTCACGAAAAACACCCGTCTAGCTGAATCCACTGTGAAAAATTTCCCCCACTCTATATCTGTGCCTAAATCAAAACGCAGATTCCATGAACAAAGCTTGTTTCTTAGAACTGCACGCCTGTGGAACTCTGTTCCGTCTGCCTGCTTCCCTCCGGAATACAACTTGGTTGTCTTCAAGTCCAATGTTAACAAATTCCTAATGAACCGCCCTCTTAAGTAAACATTTCAGCAAATCTCACTAACGTAATGTACTTGCAATAACCCTTATCCCTGAGTGGCTTCCGGGCCTTCATAAGTGGTGATCACTGTGTAAAAAAAAAAAAAAAATCCTCTCCCAATTAAACTTGATCATATGTTGTAGTTTATCTTTCATTTTCGTCTCCTGGTCTTACTGGATTACAGGACAAGACTGTATCTAGACTGGTGAAGTATCCAGCCTCGTTCAGTTACTAGAGATCACATCACTTGGAGAATATGCACTATTCCTCATAAAAGCTAATGTGAGTTAGCCAGAGTGAGGAGGACTTATTCGGGAAGCGAATACTATGTGATTTGGACTATTTAGTCAGAGGTGCCTCCTACAGAAAAGTATCCCAATACCAGGTTGTTTTTGGCAACCCCCTGTAGTGACGGACCTTAGACATTTGGGATATAGTGTTTAGTAGGCATGGGTGTGTTCTCATATGTCTCACTAAATATTTTAAGTACAAGAATATCCACACACTTTACAAACATTTGGATTTTCTCTTTTTACTTTTTATTTTACTTCAGTTAGTTTTATGGGCTCAAGGGAGCTAACTCCTCCTGTAAATGACACTTGATTCCGTTACGATTTAAATTTGTATTAGAAGGTTCTATTTAGAATAAATGTTGTTCCCTTTATGTCTGCTATTTGTATTTCGTTTCAGCTTGGGGCGCTTCTTCACAATTGGGACAAAATTTCGGAAATCGTAAAACTAAATTTTACATTAAAACAATGGTATCCACGTATTCCTCGTGTTTTAAGAGGGTTATATCCAAATATTACGAAAATCAATAAGGTAAGAAATTATTTATTAAAAAAATAAAAAATAGAATTTGATGAACGCGACTGTAAGACGCAGGAGAGCTAAAAAATGAGATAATTTTCTGTTTTGAGTTAAACAAAATGGCTGACATTTTTCACCTGCTATGATGATAAAAGTTGTTTTATTTAATAGTTCAGTAATATCAGGTAATTTAGACTGCATTTATTTGGAAGCTACTATTGCAACATGTTAGAATCGACAAAGAAATCAGTTGAAACCATTGTTTTTTTTTATCTGAAAACTCTATTTATCGACTGCAAAATCTCATCCCAGTTCTGTAGAAGCGTCCAGTTTGGTCTTCTATGGATTGCTTCTAAGTATTTCTGTAGATATTTTTTATTAAGCCAGGTGCTCCTTTCACAACAGCAATGTATAAATTGTTTCAGAGATCACTTCGTTGTTAGATCATTTTTTAGGTCCTGATATTTTGTTATCTTTTCCCGTTCGGCTCAATCAAGACCAAAATAATTTGTGACTGCGATATCGACAATGAGCACAGTTCTTTCGAACATGTTCCCTATTATATTGTCTGGCTTGGTACCTTTGTCTTTTATGCATCTGCTCGCCTGTATGTCTTTGTCATAGAACACAGTCACATTTCCGTTTGATGTTATCGATGGTTGTTCATGTTCCCAGATGTTCGACGATCTGTCAATTTGCATCATTCCACAAATCTTCCAATATAGGTATTTACATACTTTGTTGGGCCTGACAGTGTAAAGACCATCTGCCAATAAGATTTGACACCCAGATATTAGATAGCTTGGGCCCTCCATCGCTGAGTGGCAAAAATTGCATTCGTTATTTGCTTGTGGGCCAGCTATGTTTTAAATCCATTTGTGTGTAAGCCCTAAACTTGACTGGCTACAATGAGTCTTTTTATCAAATTGAAGTCTCTCGCTCTTGAGACATTGGAGGGAAGCATTGCTGTATATATATACTCCTGGTTAAGCTCCTTCAGGAACTTTCCTGCTTTTTATGCTGTTCCCCTCTTTATGTTTCATTTGTCTATTACGATTTACCTGTATATCTTTCTTTTTTTTTCCTTGCAATATGTGTTGTCAGTTCATCATGTATTTATGAAGGTTTTTTCGATATGACACCTCAAAGTTTTCAGGAAGCTTTGTTGTTGAGGTTTGTAGGCGTAGGCATGGTGCTCCATCGCTATTTCCAGTGTCACATCTGTTGCACTTTTGATATACTACCCGATGCTTAATATGGTAGTTCGATGTGAGTGCTTATAATTATTGACACGTGTCAAAACACCTTGCTTTGTGTTTTCACTTATTTTTGTTTTGTTATTTTTCATTAATTTCTGAAAACATTTTTTATCGAAAAGTAACCGCTAAATCTCTTTTTTTTTAGTTTCTATGTGTTTAATCAATATTTAATTAATATATGAAATTTGCTATATATTCAACAATTTTATATATGAGTGCAATATTCAAATATATATTTAATCCACACTATCAAGAAATACGATAAAATCCATGAATCTATGAAGAAAATTATAAAATGTCTTCATAGTTTTATTCCCTTAATTCAGCTCTTGTATCAAAATTGGCACCGTATCTAGAAATGTCCTCTTCTTTCTTATTAAATTGTATTTTCAGTTCTTTCTAAAGGAAAAGTCCCACCAAATCTGTCACCTGCGAATTACAACATTAAAAATCAAACTAATTCTTATATGAACATTGGCTCTTTTGACTAATTCACCTTCTTGAAAAAGTCTAAACATTGCATATCTTATCATTTGCATTTTAATTTTATATGCTTTTCATTTTCATTTCTATTCCACATTTCATAAACTCTTTCCACTAACCTTTTTTTACAAGGTGGTCACCATTTATCAAGGCCGGGAGGCCACTCAGTGATAAGGGTTATTCCATGTACAGTACGTTAGTATTGAGATTTAATAAAGTGTCTACTTAAGGAGCCGGTTCATAAGGAATTTGTTTACACTGGACTTGAAAACATCCAGGTTGTAGTCAGGTGGGAAGCAGGCAGACGGAACAGAGTTCCACAGCCGTGCAGTTTTAAGAAAGAAGCTTTGTTCATGGAATCTACGTTTTAATTAGGCACAGATAAAGAGTGAGGAAAATTTTGGACAGTGGTTTCAGCTAGACGGGTGTTTTTCATAAAAGATTGGCGAGGAGGTACCTAAGATTGGAGCTCAGACGAGCACATGCCATGGAAATAACGATAAAACAAAGACAGGCTCGATCCGTCTCTTCTGTGGGAGAGAGGTTGCAGGGAAGAGAAAAGGGCATCCACCACTAAACCACCAAATCTATTTTGTACTCTGTCAAGGCAGGATAGGCTATTTTTAGCAGCTCCTGCCCAGATATGGCAGCAGTATTCCATCCTTGGACGTACTTGGCTTTTATACAGATAGAGAATGTCATCAGTAGTGAGATATCTACTGGAGCGGTAGTAGGATCACACCATCTTTTCAGCGACCTTGGCAACAGACCTGATGACTTGTTCCATTCCAGATCAGGACTAAATGTCAAGCCCAGAAGCTTGTCAAAACATGCGACCTCCTCCTAGATGAGAGCCATCCATTTCAATTGATAACCTTTTCGCATATTTTTTTTTATATATAATGAAGTTTCAATTTATGCCAGTACCAGCAACTTTATAGCGTCGTTATAATAATTATTTACTAATATTTTTCGTCTGATGTAAATAGAGCATAGCTTGAAGCAACGCAGATTAAAGAAAATATCAAAATATTAAAAGACAGACTCTTCATTGATAAGGATGTGTTGCATAGGTATATATCTGATATAAGCAAATAAATTTGCTATTAAAAAAAAAGCGTTGTTGTTAGCCTTCAAAACGTATCCATTTATATACGTAATTATTTTGAATTAACAACTAACACATCATGCTTCATGTACAAGTGATAAAAGTGAAAGATTTTCTTTCATTATTTAAATTTTGAGCTTACGTGACACCCCAGCTGATGACTGTTTTTATCTTTTTATTCTAAGTATCGAGCCGTTAGCAAAATACACAGAATAACAATATCACTATCGCACGTAGAATTCCACCATGCGTTCAGGAGAAAAGGACAAAAAGGCAGACTCGCCATTGATAAATATGTGTATTTTGAAAATGCGTTATTTTTAGCCTTCAAGCGTATCTATTTATATACGTAATTATTTTCGATACACAATTCACACACAACGCTTTATGTGCAGGTAAAGAAAAGAAGATTTTCGTTCAGAATATATATATATATATATATATATGTGTGTGTGTGTGTGTGTGTGTGTGTGTGTGTATGTGTGTGTGTGTGCATTGGTGTATGTTAAATCACATTGCTGTATACAATGGATAAACATATATTAGTATGGTGTATTAAGTTGGCAGACTGACATCTTCATATACAAATGTGTACAGGTTTTACTATTAATCAAATTAACGGATCATTATGAATATTGAACTATGACCATTTTTAATTTTAATGCATGTAACTAATTTTACTCGGGGTTACATTCTGAGTTTTAGGAACACTTAATAACGGTAAACGCAGACTTCATTTTGTAAAACTTACAGCAAAGGCTCCTAATAAACGATTGAAGATGAGTCTTAGCAGCCGCTGCCGTATGTCTTGGAAATTTAGACTAAAATAAAAAATAAATATTAGCCCCTCGAAACAATTACATTGAAATATTTCTTACAAGTAAACACGATGAAAAGCCCACGCCAAAAGACAATAAAGTATATTTTCAAAAAGGTTCTCGACAAAACAATTTTAGTTGATTATATATATATATATATATATATATATATATATATATATATATATATATATATATATATGTATATATATATATACTCGGGTTTTTTTTATATTCAAAAGTAATGGACTAATGAATTCAACGAGTTGTTAGATAGTGCTCAATAAAAAGAGCTAAAAATACTTGTTTATTGTTATATAAACATGCTCACATCCCGCTGCTACAAATAGCCACTTGTTTCAATCAAACAACAGATATCATCAGGCAGCGACTTGACTAGTCAAAAGTTCAATGAATAATATTGTAGCAGCGGGATGTGAGCATGTTTATATAACAATAAACAAGTATATATATATATATACATATATATATATATATATATATATATATATATATATATATACGATAATTGTCATTCATTTTTTGGTCCCTGGCAAAAGGAGAAGGAGTGAGGGCCTTTAAATTCACCCTTGTCGTTCGTCAGTTTGTTCGTTCGTCTGTCCCCTCGTACCTCAATAACTACGCCTTGGATTTTTTTTTTCAATTTTGCACAAACATAAAACATGATAAAAAAAAAAGTAGTATTCGATCGACGCTAAGCCTACTCCGTCTGTTAAGGTAAGTCACCAGCATATTTTGAGTCAACATCACGCACAAACACGGGTCGTGAAATGGAGAACTACTCATGTTTTGCAGCTTTCGAATTTGTGCGTACGAATGTAAACGCCAATGACTTAAGCTTCAAATCTGCACAACTAAGGCGCTGTACCGGTCGAGGCATTGGTCCATGCTGGATGTGCATTCCTGGACGACAACAGTCAAAATCTGAAAGGATTCTACAACAGCGGTAGCTATAATTATCTCCTTAATACTTTACCCGAAGTGTCTTTTTAAAACAATAGGGTGCATTTTATCTGAGCACAAACGCATCATCAGCATGATTGACTTTCGTGATGTAAACACTGAGTGGAATGAACCCACTGTTGGAACTGGACGGGTAAGGAAGCTATATTACCATCAATTATATTGATAAGTAACCTGTTTTATAGATTCTATTACAAAAACTTAACTCCAATCTCTGCCCCCCCTCGCCAAACTTTCACGAAAAACACCCGTCTAGCTGAATCCACTGTAAAAAATTTCCCCCACTCTATATCTGTGCCTAAATAAAAACGCGGATTCCATGAACACAGCTTCTTTCTTAGAACTGCACGCCTGTGGAACTCTGTTCCGTCTGCCTGCTTCCCTCCGGACTACAACTTGGATGTCTTCAAGTCCAATGTTAACAAATTCCTAATGAACCGCCCCCTTAAGTAAACACTTCAGCAAATCTCCTCACTAACGTAATGTACTTGCAATAACCCTGTGATCACTGTGTAAATAAAAAAAAAATCTGAATTTTATTTTTTATCCAGATAGGTTTAATTTAACTAATATAATAAATAACTTTTGCATACAAGTGTGTGTTTTCTTAAAAATTATATTGAAATATATATGCTTTTAAATTTTCCTATTACACGGAATTATTACGATTTAGGTTTAAACAATTAGTGACGTTTTTTTCTATTTGCTTGCATCTGATTGTAAACGAATATGTCTTCTCCAATATCGTCTACTCCCAGTTGTTTCCACCCGCCCCCCTTCGCGTCCGTTTTTCTCTTCTCGCATTTTTTTTTCAATTGTTTCTATACTCCTACTTCTCCCCATCTACATTCACTTATTTCCTTTCACCTCCTTGCCTTATTATTTACTAGTACCTTCCTTCCCCTCCTACTGACAATCTTAACTACACGTTACTTTTCTTTTTTTGTTTTGTTTTCTTTCTCTTTATTACTTTTTCTTCTTTTTTATCTCTTACCCCTATTTGTATGTATGTAGTACATCATGGAAAACAGATGCTTTTTAAAACACCCCTTGCTCTCCTTGGGTAACGGATAGTAAGTGAGAAACATAATGTTTAAACCTGCTTTAGATTTCGTTCTTGAAATATTTGCTGAGTTTGTTTTTTCTTAAAAAACATCCGGTTCACGTTACTCACCCTATATGACCCCTCTTCCACCATCTTAAATTTTATATTTTATTTAAAACTAGCAGGGCCTGTGAATCGGCGTTGCCCGGTTGAAGCATGCGCCTCTCCTCTCGTAAAAAAATTGAAAGTACGGTTGTTGTTGCTGCCCAACAACCAACCTCCTAATGTTAAGAAAGGTTTCTGGAATAGACACCGAACCTCCTCATGTTTAAAACGGCTTTCGGAATGGTTACCCCATGTTGTTAGTGTAGGTGACTGTCAAAATGTTTGCCACGAATTTAACATTGTTAATGCTGTCAAGATCCCCACGTGCAAATACTATGATCCAAGAAAGAATTTAAGGGTGATAATGTCGCTTGGATATAATTTGATTTGCCCTCGTATTGCATACTAATCTGGCGGACATTGATATAAAGTGCATAATACAAGCTTTATACACAGAAACCTTCTTTTATCTCAAATATGTATCACATGTTCTTAATCAGCAGAGCGGAAAACCTATAAATGTCGTCATTTTAAAGGAAAGTGTGTTGATGGAAAAAGGTAAAAAATTTCCCAACCAAAAATGTTCTATAATAGACCCCCCTCGTAAAAACAGTAAGTACTATTGTTGTTGTTGTTGCTGGTGGTGTTGGTGGTGGTGGTGGTGGTGGTGGCGGTGGTGCTGCTGGTGGTGGTGAAGCTGCAGCCGCGCAACCCGCAGGCTACGAAGGGCTTTGGAACCGACACTACAAACCTCTTCATATAAGAACGATTATCGGAACGAACCTCGCAAACTCCTCTGGTCACCCGCAACATGCCAATATTCAGAATGGCTCTCAGAGTAGACATTACATCAACATTTTCGACGATAAAAACAAACAGTGAAAAAGTAAAATTCGAATAAGAAAGTAGTTGTATGTCTATCAGTGTGTGATGCAGTTAATCAGAATGTCATGCCAATATATTTATATTGTGTATATTTACCCCGGCATTCATTGGGTTAGTGGGAGTACTTGTTGCATACAGGGAAAAATACGAACCACTTCGTCTAAATATGTTGTCGCTTGTGATGATGGATATCTCAGTAAGTAATGTGACATTTTACTTTAACGAATAAATTACCGTGTTAATGAGGGAATAAGGCGCCATCTTGAATTTTCCAATACATCGGTAAACACTGTATGTTTTTCGAGCTGAATAAACATTTTACATTGAATAAAAACACGAAAAATATATCCAGTTTGGTAGAAAAGTAACTTCTCTTGCCTTTCATAACATTTATTGGTTATATATTTGTTTTTTGACAACTTTTTCGAATCTATGTGTACAGTAATACAAACCCGTTTTTCGAGCTGAATAAATATGTTACATTGAATAAAAACACGAAAATATATCCAGTTTGGTAGAAAAGTAACTTATCTTGCCTTTGATAACATTTATTTGTTATATATTTGTTTTTTGACAACTTTTTCGAATCTATGTGTACAGTAATACAAACCCGTTTTTCGAGCTGAATAAATATGTTACATTGAATAAAAACACGAAAATATATCCAGTTTGGTAGAAAAGTAACTTATCTTGCCTTTGATAACATTTATTTGTTATATATGTGTTTTTTGACAACTTTTTCGAACCTATGTGTACAGTAATACAAACCCGAAATGAACTTTAAGGCTACGAGTGAACGCGCGTTTTTTTTAGTTTAGTTTCATATATATATATATATATATATATATATATATATATATATATATATATATATATATATGTATATGTATATATATATATATATATATAAGTATTTTTAAATTTTATCTTTCTAGCTTTAAAAAAAAGTTTTCAAATTTTATCAGCCGGCATAATTTATTTTTAAATATTGAAAAATTTCAGGAAAATTAATTTTTGCTAGATTTTTAAAACATGTGTGTCAACAGCTTAAAAAAGTCGTCTCTTCAAAAGAACGTGTTTTAAAGAGGACGGTAGTGAACGTGTGTGTGTGCGTGTGTGCGCGTGTGCTGGGTAGGAGTGCAGCGTTTGTTTCCGTGTTGTGTGTACGTGTGTGCGGCTAGCGCCAGAATGGCGGGCGTTGTGTCGGAGGTTGGATTGTGATGGCTGGTGTAAGTTTCGTAATTTTGTAATTTGTAAATGGCAAGTTAGGAAAAAATAGACCCTTCCAAGATGGACAATAAATCAGGGCATAATAGTTTCTGGTAAATTTAAGAACGTAGCAACCATAGTTTTTTAGGAGATGTGATTATTGGATTAACCAATCAGAAATCGTCTGTGGCACACACATCTCTGTTTTTATAGATATATAGACTAGCAGGGGTTACCCGGCGTTGCCTTGGTAATCGGCCCCCTTCCCACTCCGAGAGGTAACAAAAAAAGTCACCCCTCTGGATTTACATGCTTGGTGCCGGCCTCCCCCCTTCAGGGAGAGATAATCCCCAACCCCACCTTCAGGGAGGAGGGTGCCTGGAGGCTTCTCCCCCCAAAGAAAAAAGTCACCTCCTCCTGGCCTCTTCGCCCCCCCACCCTTGGGGGGACACTGGCTCCCTCCTTTGGGGGAGAAACTGCCAAGCTCCCCCCTTTCGGGTGAGAAAATGCCAGGCTTCCCCCTTTGGTGGGGGAGATTGTGGCGTGGCCTTCGTTATAAAGATGGCCGGCCAGCTGAAAAAATGACGTCATCGCCGAGGTCCCAACAAGCAAGATATGTGGAACTCTTAGACTGTCAATAATGAACAGTAATTTTTACAGACAGCGTTAGAAAACTTCAAAATTGGATTAAAATAAGAACACGATGATTTATACTGAAACTCATCTAATATTAATAATACAAAAATTAAAAAAAACACAAGTTGTTTGTTTAAGTATTATAAGCAATTGAATATTTCGTTGTATTATAGATTTTAAAGATTAGAATGCGTTCTTTAATTACTTATAAATTACATTTTAAAAACGTGAAGGAACACGATTTGATTTGTAGTAAACTTGAAGTTTATTTAATATAATTAAATGAAAATTATGCATGTAAGATTATGAATATTTGAAGCAGTACACAAGCAAAACATTTGATATGAGTTAAGACAATAAACAAATATTGAAATTAAACAATTTTTTAATCAAAATGAATTTTTTTAAAATCAAAATGAATGT
This sequence comes from Euprymna scolopes, assembly GCF_053919585.1. Classification (NCBI taxonomy): domain Eukaryota; kingdom Metazoa; phylum Mollusca; class Cephalopoda; order Sepiida; family Sepiolidae; genus Euprymna; species Euprymna scolopes. The sequence goes on along the minus strand of NC_136509.1, from coordinate 3,256,561 downwards.
TTTTATCGAAATGAACAATATTTTTTTAAATCAAAATGAATATTTTTTAAATCAAAATGAATATTTTTAATCAAAATGAACCACAATGTTTATAAATACAAATGAACCACAACATTTTTTTCAAAATCAAAAACAATATTTTTAATGGGTTTGTATTACTGTACACATAGATTCGAAAAAGTTGTCAAAAAAACAAATATATAACAAATAAATGTTATCAAAGGCAAGAGAAGTTACTTTTCTACCAAACTGGATATATTTTTCGTATTTTTATTCAATGTAAAATGTTTATTCAGCTCGAAAAACATACAGTGTTTACCGATGTATTGGAAAATTAAAGATGGCGTCTGACTCCCTCTTTAACATGGTAAGTTTGGGAAAATGTGTTATAAATAAAAAACTGGATAAAATACTGTTAAAAACTCGTTCAATATATCTTACCGTGACATAGCTTGACACATATTCGGCGGGTTTTTAATAGTATTTAATAGCTTAATCCGCTGTGAAAAATTTCCCCCACTCTTTATCTGTGCCTAAATCAAAACGTGGATTCCATGAACATAGCTTCTTTCTTGAACTGCACGCCTATGGAACTCTGTTCCGTCTGCATGCTTCCCACCGGACTACAACTTGGATGTGTTCAAGTCCAACGTTAACAAATTCCTAATGAACCGCCTCCCCTTAAGTAAACACTTCATCAAATATCCACACTAACGTAATGTACTTGCAATAACCTTTATCCCTGTGTTGCTTCCGGGTCTTGATAAGTGGTGACCACTATGGAAAAAAATAACACCCAAACCTAGTCATTGACATCATTTGCTGAATAGCTATTGCTTACGTCGTCGTCGTCATCGTAACGCTCTACAACTTCCGTGCGGCCACCTTTCAATTTGTTTCTTACTTAAATAAATTCAAACATCTTTCAGTAACTCATTCTGGCTGACCGAACGGTTCATGTTTAATTGACGTTTTATTTTAAAACTTCGCCTCAGGGATTCGGGTTCGATCCTAGCCCCCCAGTTTCTTTTTTATTTAACAGCACACACACCTCAAAACATCCGGGCAACGCCCGGTTTCCCCGCTAGTCTATAAATATAAAAGCGAAAATGTGTGTATGCATTACGTATGTTTTTATGTATGTATGTGTGTTTGTATGCCGCTAAAAACTTTCGACAGACAGAATAAAAATATACAAACGTGGTATCATATTGAAGCTTCATCCTTCGCCCGAAAAATATCTAAAATTGGCTAAAATCATTATTTTTTCAACCCGAAATCAACAATTTTCTACAGGGGGTCAACAAAACCCGTCCTCTCATGACGACGACCAGTTCTACGCATGCGTCAGATGACGTCATGACCTGATTTACTTTAAATAGTTGAAGAACTGACTGAATTTCATGTGCGTCGTGGAGCTCTATTGGTAAGAGGGTTGCGTAATTATCTAAACGTTTTGGTTCGAATCGTGGTATGAGATGTCTTCTTTTCTTTTCGATTTTATAAATTTAAATATTGAACCAGTGTTATTTAAGCCATTTTTCACGTAACGTTCGTTTTTCTGTTTTTTTTTTTTTTACTTCGTCTATTCTTAGGTTTTCATTAACACCCCCGACCGACCACACACACAGAGAAACACACGAGTACCCGTTGATTTTTAAAATTGTAATATCGAAACAGGTTTATTTAAGCCATTTTTGACGTGTTTTTTTAACGTTCGGTTTTCTGTTTTATTTTTTGTTTTTTTCGATTTTACATTTAACATCGTTCGTTTGCCTTACGTTAGTTTTTTGGGGTTTTTTGATGTTTTGATTAGCCCCCGCGGGTACCCCCGACTTCACTTTGATGTTTTCTTTTTTTACTTCGCTTATTCTTACGTTTTGATTAACAAACACACACACCTACAAACCCTCGGGGCAACGCCGGGTACCCACCCGCTGGCGCCAATGGTCTCTAGAAAGCGATGTAACGTTTAGTCAATATCGGCATACCGTCGTCATATACGATGGTTGCTTTCATCTAAACACAATACACTCCCCTTATATACGGGGGAAGTTGTTTTCCCCCAAAGTTTGGTAAAAACAAACAAACTAGTGCATTGACCTCATTATAAATTGTCCCCCAGAAAATGTCAACTGCTGAATAGCTGTTGCTTACGTCGTTGTCGTGGTCGTCGTCGTCATCGTAAGGCTCGCACGAAATTTTAACTCTACGTCTTCCGTGTGGTCACCTGTCAATTTTGTTCTTACTTAAATAAATTCAAACATCTTTCAGTAACTCATTCTGACTGGCCGAACGGTTAACGGTTCATGTTTTTTTTTTCTTTTCGAACTTCACCTCAGGGCTTCGGTTCGATCCTACCAACTTACCAAAACTTTTTACCCCCACCACGGTTTCTTTTTAATTTAAGAGCACAAACACCTCGAAACAGCCGGGCAACGCCGGGTACCCCCGCTAGTTCATATATAATTCAAAGTATTACAAAAACCTAATGAATTCAGTTTGCATAGCAGTGAGTACTAGTGGCATTGCATAATTTAGCACCAAAACAATCTGTCATAAATATATATATATATATATATATATATATATATATATATATATATATATATATTTGTTGTTGATTTGTTAAACAATATTGCGGTTAACTTTACGTCTTCACCTTGAAGACATTGTTTCTTAAGAAATCTTCCATATTTTTATTCGGACATAAATAAATATTACTTATATATATATATATATATATATATATATATATATATATATATATATATATATATATATGTATATATATATATATATATATATATATAATGTCACATATTAATCCTCATGTTCCTAAGTTAGATGTCGCATCTTGCTATATTTGTGTCTTTACTCTTTGATTTCTTCTGATAAGAAATATTTGTCTTCGAAATGTTTAGGTAGAAAATCTTCTATAAATCTTCTTTTTATTGATGTTTTTCTTTATTTAACAGACAAATAAATTCATTTATACACATATTTAATTCATCCTATTTTAAATTATAGCACATATATATGTATATATATATATGTGTGTATATATATATATATATATATAGAGAGAGAGAGAGAGAGAGATAGAGAGAGGAGGGGGAGATCAATGATAAAAAATATATATTCCTAGATGTTATTGTTCTTATCTTTTATTTATGCCAGAATGTTTTAATTTTCTATACTTGACAGCACATGTTTCCTAATGCAGAAATAATCATATAATTAGAATAAGCAGAATATGAAACCAATTAACTTTAAAAGAAGATTCCAATTCACACTACACTTAAGTTTCTGCATGTCAATACAGTTTGAGAAACAGAAACCCGGAAGTTAATTGCAAGGTCTAGCAATTCTGGAGATGTCGTTTTCAATCGAGTTATAAAAAAAAATAAGAAGAAATAAGGTAATGAATTGAATGAAAGAGAATTGCAAAATCTAGCAGTTCTCGGGAAGGAATTATTAGAACAGAAGGCTTTTCGGCATCTGGGGATCTCTGCTGTGTATGGGTGGGAGTTTGTTGCTGTCGTGTTCGTCGGGGGTATTTACCTCGACGGGTACAAGGGCCCGTAGTTCGTCGGGACATCTACAATTTAACTACTTGTAAAACAGGCAGAGGGATGCAAAATTTTTTTCGATGGAACAAAGACTAGATCCTGGCTGACAATTCAGGACTACTTATTAGCGACTCACTTTTGAACATTGTCCAGGAGTGAGAGATTAGTAGTAGATGTACCAGCCCAAATGTGATAACAATACTACATACATGTAAGAATAGTGGCCTTGATAGGTACAGTATACTCTGATGAATAAGCAACATTCTGGCAAGGTGCATTGAATAAATATTATTAGCTGTATTTCAACGTGTAAACAGACATTAATTAATTAATTACGGCCATTTGGTTGAAATTAATTAACTATTGATTTTCATTAATATGAGAGTTTTGATTTCTTTTAATTAATTATATTTTATGATTTTTGCCTGTGCGAGTTCAACGTTATGTTCTACTTATTTAAGTTGTATTTATTTTCTCACTCCTTTTATATTGATTTTGCAATTTTTATTCTATTTATTTATTTAATTTTTTTATTAAAACTTGGATATTGTAAACCAATTTAAATGGCAAGTAATAGATATTCACTAATTTGTGTTTAGTTATTACTCGTATTATCTCTAATATTTATAATATTCAACTAAATTTTAACATGGAATGCCAACTTAAATAACAATATTTCAACTTTATTCAAACAAATATATTTTGCATTATATAATCTATTGGCAGTACTTAGCAAACGGAGATTCTATGAAGGGGCTTTTCCACATCGACTACAGACACACTTGTGGCTGACATTCCCGATGCGGGGCAAGCAGGGTTGATTACAGCTGCTGCAGTCAAAAGTCACGTCAGGAATAGCCGGTGAGGCTTTCCAAACCTTTCTCCTGCATCGTGTCTCCCACAGATTCTCCGTGCGGGAGATCTCAAATAAGGCGATAGCCTGGCGGACAGTACTTCATCAGGTAACACGGTCAGCAGACAGAGCAAACCACTGCGTCTCATGAACTCGGATATAGCAAACATTATCCGCCCACATATTTCGAATAATCTGCTTATTTCCAATAAAATTAGTTGTTTCAATTTATAATGACTGCAAGCAGTTATTACTAAGGATTACAGGACCAACTATACTATTTTTATATATTGATTATTTAGTTTGGGTTTTTAACATTCATTTCAACTTAACCCATAATATTTTTAGTTTTTTATGTTTCTAATGCATTTATAAAAAAAATGAAGCCTAAGTTAATTTGAACGCTTATGCATTTATATCCGTGTTTTATTTATTTATTATTTTAAGTCTAAACCTAAAATATAATTTTCAACCTGTAATTTTTAGATATAAATATTTCAATCCAAATTCATCATTAGCTTCAACCAAGTATGCATTGGCTAATACAATTTATTTCCCTTAAATAATTCAAATTCATACTTGTATTTTTAATACACTTATCATATACTATAAATGACATATTTTCATTCATTAACTGTATATATGCCTTCATGTATATATATTATATATATATATATATAATTATATATGTATATATATATATATATATATATATGTGGGAGGGTGTTACGGGGTGTTATTTTTAGAAGGTACTAAAATTGTGCGTTGCGTATGTTTCGTTGTTCTTATTTAGTGTTCTTATTTATTTGTTGTTGTTCATGTTTGTGAGATAGAGTCTTAAACATTTATATATAATGAGAGAGGCAGTTCTTATATATAGAATAGACAGTATACATGTTACTACACAAAGAGAGATTTGATATATATAGATATATATATATAGAGAGAGATAGATAGATAGATAGATAGATAGATAGATAGATAGATAGATAGATTGAGATTTATATTTTGGCAGTTTTGTATGAACGGGAGTGTTTCTATAAATATTGATACATATATTTCTTAACTATTTTTGAGATGATTGTTTTCATAAAGTTCTTAAAATATAAATGGAAAATACCTTTTCTGTTGAATAACAACACGAAGACGCAGATACACAAAGAAGATGACGTACTTTATTGCATGACCAGTCCATGATTTCGCTCGAGGAATTCAAAGTTTCTTTACATGGTTTTTCTTCTCTAACCTTTTAGCTTCCAAGGTTTACGTCAGCAACCGTCTCTGGCCTCTCTCTCTTGGATCTTTCTCCCCGATTCTTCTCCCAGACTGTCTAAAACTCTACCTACATTGAGATTCGGCACGCCATCGCATGATTAAACATGTGCTCATAAATCACGTTGGTTGTATGCATCACACTGATATGACCCAACAAGTTCAGTAACCTATGTTTCGAGTAATATGTTTAAAATTTCAATTGACGATTAGATTCCTTATTTTAATTTTCATTTTTATAACAGAACAAATTTCATCATTACATTCCTTTTCCAATAAACAATCGCAATTCCATATTCCTTATTTCAAGAACAGTCTGTATTTATTTTAACTTATGATTGGAATTCTCAATACCAACTCTAGCTTCGCAAGTTTAATCCTTAACTATCCTATTTCATATTTACATTTAACTAATTCCCTATTTTTTCTTACATGAAAAGGGGACAGCCCTTTATCATGTAACATATACGGTATTAAAGTGTATTTAAGTTCATTTAAGGATGATCATGTGTTATAAAAAACATAGTTCGATTGCTAAAAAAAAATTTTCATTTTATTTTTTATTTTTATATTTTGATTTTTCCGCGGAGTATTTATTACCGAGGAACTTGCTGAGAATATATTTTATTTCAACGTTTTTATATAGAAAGCTTTGGGGATATTTAAAACTGTTCTCGTTAGAAGTGTTGTCCTTTGCTGATTTATTTAGAGATATGTTTTATTATAAATTTAGTGTGATTGGAAGTTGTTTTACATGAATTGGATTTGCGTTATTCTGTTAGTATGATTCCTTCAAATTATTTATATTCTAAGATTTAATCTCATATGTAAAATGTTTTAATATTTGAAATAATTTCTACACTAAATATACGAGGTGCGTGCAATAAGTAATGCCCCTGACCCACTTCCCATAGAAGTAGAGCAACGGAACTTGGCACAGTTATTAGTCTTTCTCTACATAGTAACCATCCAGAGTTATGCATTTCTCCCATCGTTTAATGCAGCTGTTGTCCTGCAACCACAATGTGACTTCAGAAATCAAGGCTGCATCATCTGGGAAACGCTTTACTTTCTAAAAAATATTCATGACCGGGAAGAGGTGAAAGTCAGAGGGTGCAATGTCAGGAGAGTAGGGAGGATGGGGAGATTTTATAATACACGCCTGTGCTTCTGATCTGGGACATGCGAGTTGTGGACCGGAGCGTTGTCCTGCATGAGGAGGGTACCTTTGCTGATCTTGTTTCGCCGCTTGATTTTGATAGCTTCCCTTAATTTCCTCAAAAGTGAAGCATAATAGGCTCCTGTAATGGTGGTACTCTTTGCCAGGACATCTGTCATCACTACTCGGTCCTGATTCCAGAAAACTGTGAGCATGGCCTTGCCAGGGGAGGGATGTACCCTTGCCTTCTTTGGAGGTCGTGAGTCCAAGTGCTTCCACTGCATTGACTGGGCTTTGGTCTCTGGATCATAATGATGGACCCAGGTTTCTTCCTGTGTAATCAGTCTTTTTAAAAACTCATCTTCTTGGGACATCTCTAAATTCATCCTCGAGCACTCGACGCGTTCTCGCCTCTGAACGATGTGAGCAACCTGGGCACCCATCTGGCAAACACCTTATGCATATGCAAATGGTCATGAATGATAGTTTCCACATACCCTGTACTAATCTTAACATCTTGGCCTATTTGCCGAATAGTAATGCGCCGATCTTACAAAATGACAGGCTCAACTTCACGGACAGATGCCTCATCAATGGCAGAAGGGTGGGGCGACCAGGTCAGGGAGCTGTTTCCACGGACTTCCGGCCATGTTTGAATTCACGGTGCCAGCGTTTTACAAGGTCATATGATGAGGCATTATCACCATATGTTTCTTCATTTCATCAAAAGTCTCCTGTGGTGTGCGTCCTTTCAAATACAAAAACCGGATCACTGCTCGACATTCAACAGGCTCCATTTCACATCTGACTCAGTTCAAACACCTGTAAAACAGAAACCACAATTAGTTCAGAGCTGTAATTTGCCACATAACCGGTCGAGATATAAATCATTGCACATGCGAAATTTCAGCTCGATCAGACAACTGAAAATGGGTCAGGGGCATTACTTATTGCACGCCCCTCGTAATCCTTCTGAAATCTCTGAGGATAATTATTTAATGTGTTAACAGTAAAGGCTGTTGAAATCTTTTACGACCATGAGTCCGCCGTCTCTAAAGATTCCAATATTCTCTAGTTTAATTTATTTTGTTAGGTTTTATAACACGTAGACATCTATCAAATTGGTCGTGTTCCCCGCACCCAAGTAACCCACAGAAATATAAAATTGCCTGATATTTGACCGATTATTTTTAATTGCCTTAAAGTACGGTGTTTTGATTTCATCTTCTGAAATGTCCGAGGAAAGCGAGACAGAGTATATTGCTTGCCCGATAAGGTATTTCACGATTTATAGGAATAGTTTTTCACTATTTATGGGAAAGAGTTTTTCACGATCTATGGAAAATAGATTTGTCTATGTCGAATTATATAAAAGAGAAATTTTCCATTTTTAATATGTGAGAACAAACTGATTGTTTTCAACTGACTCATGTATTCTATTTTATAACCTTTTTGCATTTTAATTATTTATAGCTATTTTTTTTTCTATTTTTAGCCTGGTAGAGTTTACGAATCTAGTAGAGGGTTTATTTACAAAGCCGGATTCATCAACTATATTAACTATGTCTAAAGTTGATTTTGATTAGTTTTTGTAATCTTTTGTTTTAGTAATTTATGCTGCTTTTTGTTTGAGAGCTTGTAAAAATTGGATGTTTTTCTGTTTAATAATGTTTACTTAGTAATTTCTTAGACTGTCTTGTCTGCTTTTTTTTGGAAGTCATTTTTATATCGTGAAAAGTAATTTGGTTTATATTATAATTAAATCCTTTTATATGTTTTTAAATTGTTCGACTTGGCACTGTTTTACAATTTTTAAACCAAAATAATCTTCTCATTTCTTTTAAAGGAGATATCAATGCAGAAATTGGCCTTCTATTGCATGCGTCTTAATATACCACTATCAGCCGGTCACGGAGGTGTGACCGACAGACGTGTTATAGTAAATGTCTTAAAGCGGTCTCATGAAGACATGAAGATGGGCCAGTCATTAGGGTCTGAGTAACAAGAAGAAAATCATACCTGAGATGTTGGTTTTGGGTGTGGCTCCTTTCCTTTCTCAAGATGATCTCTTCACCCTGGTGGCATTCTGGTGGGAATCTTCATTTCTTTGTCCTCAGGGCCGCCTTTCGACTTAAGACATTTATGAAGGAATTCATGGCAGACACAAGAAAAATGACACGCGACACAATTGTAATATACATAAGGTATAACTAACTATTTTATTTTACATTAGAGATACAATATATATTACAAAAAAAACAATTTACAATTAATTTTTACAATAGGCTTTTCGAAGCTAACTAACCTACCCTAACTAGTGTTGAGGGAGGGGGTGGCCCCCCCCCTCATTTACGGAGAGACAGTCTATGCGTCCTCACATCATGGTGGTCGTGCAGGAAAGAGACAGAAAGATAGCAAGGGGATTATGGGAAGGGGTTTCTTTGTATCTCTACGCTCATGGACAATTTACCACCCGTCCATGCTGCAGAGTGTGTTAGAAACAGTGGCACAAGGAAATAGTGCCACATCCCTCCCTATGCTATCCGAAATTTATGAGTATTCATAAATTTCAGAAGTCCCTAATTTTCCGTGAATGGTGCGTCAACCGGCCGTCAGCAATCAATGTCTCCATGCTCTACGTTCCATCAGGAACTCAGTGAAGCAAGTTATCTTTTCCACCAGGCTCCTGGTAGGCTGGTATACTGCTTCAAATACCAGAGAGGGTAATCATCCTCGCCCTCCATCGAGGCAATGGCATCACGATTTCAGTTACTGGATTTACACTTTGTTAAGCAACCAGTATAATATTTTTTAACAAAGCCGGATTTTACGTGAGTTCATCACGCCGACCTATACGTATTTGACTAAGCCGGATTGTACGTGAGTTTATCACGCCGACCTATACGTATTTGACTAAGCCGGATTCTACGTGAGTTTATCACGCCGACCTATACGTATTTCACTAAGCCGGATTCTACGTGAGTTTATCACGCCGACCTATACGTATTTCACTAAGCCGGATTGTACGTGAGTTTATCACGCCGACCTATACGTATTTCACTAAGCCGGATTCTACGTGAGTTTATCACGCCGACCTATACGTATTTGACTAAGCCGGATTCTACGTGAGTTTATCACGCCGACCTATACGTATTTCACTAAGCCGGATTCTACGTGAGTTTATCACGCCGACTTATACGTATTTCACTAAGCCGGATTCTACGTGAGTTTATCACGCCGACCTATACGTATTTCACTAAGCCGGATTCTACGTGAGTTTATCACGCCGACCTATACGTTTTTTAATTTAGTCTGCATAACATTATTTTCGTAACTGGATTTACGCTCCCTTCAGCAACCAGTATAATGTATTTTAACCAAGTCGGAGTTACGTGACCTCATCACGCCGACCTATATGTATTCCAAGTTATTACTTCAGTTACTGGACTTACGCTCTCTTCAGCAACCAGTATAATGTATTTTAGATAAGTCGGGGTTACGTGACCTCATCACGCCGACCTATATGGATTTAGTAAAACCTTGGTCTTCAGAGGTTCTAATCCAATTAATTCTGTTAGAGCAAGGAGTCTGCCGCCGAGCGACCAATAAAAACTATCCACCACGGAATATTTATTAATTATATAAAGAATTAATTAAGAAGGGCACTCAGCCTTCATGAGTTAGAATACTCAATTAGGGGAAAAAATTCCAAAAATAAACAATTCAGAAACCTGGTATACATTAAATCAATGAAATAGGGTGTTAACAATTTTTTTTCTTAAAAAGAAAACATTTTAAAAAAATCATTTCAGAGCACCTCGGTCACAATTAGAATTTGTTTACACAATGCAAACGCATTTCAGTTATTACATTCATAATTAACTTTTTCCCAAATTTCAGGGTACATTTAAAAAGTATGTGTATTTTTTCAAAACTTGATTTACAAAAGATCATTAAAATTTAATTCCAAAATTTAAAAATTATTTCAAGTATTTTGGTTCATCGTTAAAATCAATTTATGTTAGTTAACTTCTTTCCAAAGTAATTCATTTATTATTATAAAAACCAATCTTCTCAAAAGGTCATAAACTTCGAATATACCCATTTTTCGTAATACAATTCAAAAATTATTCCAAACATTTGGTTCATTATTAAAATTAATCTTCCGAAAAGATCATAGACAATTCATTTTGAATCAATTCACCCTTCACAATGAGATTCAGAAACATCCCAAATTTTTCATTTCGTAATTATTATTTTTAAAATTCAGTGTACATTTAAAGTTATTTAATTGATTCTTAAAAAATCATTTCTTCTTATAGGTCATTATCAAGGTCATTTCGAATTCAGAAACATTTCACGTTAATTAACTTTATTTTCCAAAGTAATTATTTTATCATTTAAAAGCAATTCTTTTCCTAAACTCACTCACAAGGATTATTTCGAATTAATAAACTCCCGCCACACCTGGGAGTCACATTAGTTAACGACCAGTTCTGTATAGTTAACAGCTCGAAAAAATTAAAGTTTCAATTAAAGAGAGATCTTTCTAGACTGAGGAAATCTTTTTTTATTCTTAATAATTAATTCAATTTTACGTATATACTCCTCAGTCAATATTTCAGGGACCCCTATCATACGGTCCAATTTCAAATAAACCTTCAATTAAAGAATTCGCTCGAATAATTCTTCCTCAAAATCATCTTGAGTTCAGGAAAATCTCTTTCGTTAGTCAAACAATATTTCCTTAGAAATTATTAAAAATTCAGAGAATATTCGAAATGTAATAGCGTAATTTTTCTTTAAGAAAAACTATGAACATCTCAGAGAACTCTTAAAAAATTAACGTAATCATGTAACAGTTGGCTTTTCCAAACACTCGAAGACTTCAAAAAAAGTACTTTAAGTGCTGTTTGAATAATCGTCTCAGTTTTTATTTTTAATAAAAACCAATTGAAGACATCATTTAATGTAATTTAACGAAGCATAAATAATTTTGTTCTTTAAACTTGGTAGAAAAATTTAAAAAACTCCAAGTTAATTCGTTATTATATGCCCTCCTGCAATCAGCCATGGGGGTTTAGCTATACAATCATTAAAACACAAGAGTAGAGAGAGAGAATGAGGGGGAAAGAAGGGGATAGAGACAGAGCGATGCCATTACACACCCTACCACCCCCATAACACTATTACGTAATCTCACAAAAAAACTCTTCGATTTTAAAAGTCACTCTCTCGTCCCCAAAAAAGCTTGCAGAGGGTGAAAGAATGGTAGACAACACGAGAGGTGGTGAAAGAGAGGAAGAGAAACAGAGGCAGGTCGCATTGTTCCACCACCCATCCCTCAACACCCTCACAAACACCATGACGAGGTCATCTTCGCTTCCTTCCTATGTGCGGCCATTGTTTCAAACAAATGAGTGACAGGTAGACATTAAACATTTCTACGAGTTTAAAACAAATAACTAAATAGAAAAACAATCTTATTTTGAACAATTTTGTTAAAGGCATTCTCACACAAAAAAAAAACGTTCACATTATGTAATCCACATTTTTAGCAATCCATTTTTTCTTTCCTTTTTTTTAAACAGACAAATCAAAATTAATAAAAAAAAACATAATCAAATAAAAAAAACCACATATGTTTCGGCATTAACTGCTAATCTAACCCGAAAAAAAAACACATCAACTGTTCATGGAATAAAATGTAATGTAAAAGTTCTATTTTTTTCAAATCTAAATCTAACACTTGCAAAGTCAAAAGCAATTTTTAAAACGTCCTATATCTTTATAAACCTGAAATAAAGATCAGATAAAAAATGTTAGGTATCCTTTATTTTCTTTCCTTTTTTTTTTTTTTAAATTTATTTTTCGAGCTTCGTGTTTGAAGGATTTTTTTCTTTTTTTTTTTCATGTAATAACAAGATGCATAGATATACACACATATCGATATATATCCGGAGAGAGACAGAAAGAGAGAAAGCGTGAGAGAGAAAGAGATATTGCATATTTTAGAGACAATTTCTTTTTGTCTCTGTTTTTTTTTTTTTTTTTTTTGTGTAGGACACATTTCTTACTTTTTTTTCGAAGGGTTACTTTCAATACTCTTTTTTTTTTTAAATCGATCTTTTGTAAACTGTTTTTTTTTTTTTTTTTTTTTTTTGTAGGTGCAAGACAATTTTTTGTTCAGGTTCTGAATTTTCTTTTTGAGTGCGTTTTTTTTTTTTTTTTTTTGTGCGCGTGTGTACTGGTCTGCCATTTTTTTTTAAAATTTTGCCAGAAATAATAGTTTTTTCCGTTTTTAAAGACCGTGGACCATTTTTTTTTTTTATTCGATTCGTCTAGTGGTCGTTATTTTTGGTTGTGCCGTGGGTTTAAGGGTCGAAATTATTTCCATGCTGGGAAACAATATGTTCTGGTCATAGTGCATCATTTATACTGCGACACAGATGCGACGAGATCCGTCTGGTAATTAACCAGGGTCAATCCTGCGTCTTAAGGCAACCATTTATACCACTATCAGCCGGTCACGGAGGTGTGACCGACAGACGTGTTATAGTAAATGTCTTAAAGCGGTCTCATGAAGACATGAAGATGGGCCAGTCATTAGGGTCTGAGTAACAAGAAGAAAATCATACCTGAGATGTTGGTTTTGGGTGTGGCTCCTTTCCTTTCTCAAGATGATCTCTTCACCCTGGTGGCATTCTGGTGGGAATCTTCATTTCTTTGTCCTCAGGGCCGCCTTTCGACTTAAGACATTTATGAAGGAATTCATGGCAGACACAAGAAAAATGACACGCGACACAATTGTAATATACATAAGGTATAACTAACTATTTTATTTTACATTAGAGATACAATATATATTACAAAAAAAACAATTTACAATTAATTTTTACAATAGGCTTTTCGAAGCTAACTAACCTACCCTAACTAGTGTTGAGGGAGGGGGTGGCCCCCCCCCTCATTTACG
>NC_136509.1:3182732-3240232 GCF_053919585.1 Euprymna scolopes | reverse complement strand
AAACGAAAAGATTGCTCGGCTAATGGTAACTTTACAATGATAGCTCAGAAAAAAGAAATAAAAGAAAAGAAAAGAAAGGAAAAAAGTCTAATTAAATACGACATATTTTCACTTATTTATATAAGTATGATTTTATTTCAACTTAAAGGTTACAAACGTTAATAATTAATTTAAATGTAAAAAACGTTAATATTTTTTTTGCGCTGGCATTAGATTTATTCTTTTAAAATCTGTATTCCTTAAATAACCACTAAAAGTTGAGATGGATGTTTTAATGTTAACTAAAAAGAATAACTATAAAACTATAAAATTATATTGGGAGATCCCACATCATTTTGTATAATGTGATCACTTATTTTATCCGGTTACCCCTTTTACCCGTGGCAATGATATGATCCTATAGATTGGTTTTAATATAAAAAGGTAATGTTTTTGACTAATACTTTCGGAGATATTCTTGGCCTGATGATGTGATTTTCCCTACCAGGGTGGTCACTGAAAACATATTTTCACATGTGTAGCCACTACTTTTCATATTCAACATATATATCTATAATATAAAGCTGAATGTGAGTGTGTGTGTATGTGTCTGTGCTGTGTGTCTGGTTACGAATAGACTCCTATATGGTTAGTTATTTAAAAAAAAACTGGTTACATATAATGATAGAAGATGTATCGAGACACAGGAATGGGTATGTTTGATCTGGCAGAACGGTGGTTCATTAAAATTTTGTCTGGAAATAAAAAATTTAAAAATTTAAAAAAAAAAACGTTTACAAGTGTTTTTGATATAGATGTACATAAGAATACTTTGATAAATATGTTTTAACTTAAATAGGGATGTCATAATAAAATTGTAGGATGGGCGATCGCGCCTGGCCTCCATAGAATGGAAATAGGCACAGACTTTAATAAAGACGTTTCATATCTATCTGCGTAAGTATACTTTGATAATTATGTTTCAGTTTGAAGAAATATGATATAATAAAATTGTGGGGTATTCGTTCGCACCTGACCTCCATAGAATGGAAATATGTCACAAAGTTTAACAAGGTGTTTTAATATCGATCCACAGAATATTGTGATAAGTGTTTCAGTGTAAACAGGTATGGTAAAATAAATTATGGGGTGTATCTATTTTATTTTTACTTTCATCATATTTAACTTTGGTTTTGATACCCCCAAATTCAAACCAAATTTACAACCCTTCCTTTTCATAACCTATCATACTTTCATAAACCAGAGTCCATTTTCTGTAGGCCGTTTTTGGACCCAGTCAACGACGTGTACTTTTTTAATATGTATATATATATATATATATATATATATATATATATATATATATATATATATATATATATATATATTTGTGTGTAAATGTATGGGTTTGAGTTTTGTGTTGCTAATCGTAATGTATGCCTTATATTTCTCCTGATTTTTTTTTAGTATGGTCTGTATGTGTGCGTGTATGTTTTGGGTTTTTTCTCTTGTCTGTTTATTCATTTGAAATCAAATACATTCAGGTCAAGTCTAATTGCATCGATTCTGTATTCATTATTACTATCATTAATGTTGCAGTCATTTAAGGGTCCGAAACAAACACTCAATTCAATACCTAGTGGAAACAAATAATATTTAAGAAAAATCTTATTATATCAAATAAAGAGTTTAGATATACGTGCGTCTGACTGCCGCGTATCTTGTTTGTTTTTTTACACGGTGATCACCACTTTTCAAGGCCCGGAAGTCACTCAGGGATAAGGGTTATTGTAAGTACAGTACGTTAGTGTAGATATTTTATAAAGTGTCTTCTTCAGGGGGCGGTTCATTAGGAATTTGTTTACGTTGGACTTGAAGACAACCAAGTTGTTGTCAGGTGGGAAGCAGGCAGAAGGTACAGAGTTCCACAGGCGTGCAATTCTAAGAAAGAAGCTTTGTTCATGGAATCTACGTTTTGATTTAGGAATAGATAAAGGATGGGGAAAGTTTTTGACAGTGGATTCAGCTAGACGGGTGTTTTTCGTAAAACATTTGCGAGGGGGGACCAGATTGGAGTTCAGACGAGCTCCTGCCATCGAAATAACGATAAAACAACGTCTCTTCTGTGGGAGAGAGGTTGCAGGGAATGAAAAGGGCATGCCCCACTAAGCCAATTTTGTACTCTGTCAAGGCAGGATAGGCTGTTTTTGGCAGCTCCTGCCCAGATATGGCAACAGTATTCGATTCTTGGACGTACTTGGCTTTTATATAGATAGAGAATTGCATCAGTAGTGAGATATCTTCTGGAGCGGTAGAAGGATCCCACCATCTTTCCAGCGACCTTGGCAACATACTTGATGTACGTGTTCCATTTCAGATCAGGAGTGAAGGTCAAGCCCAGAAGCTTGTCAAAACATGGTGCTTCTCCTAGACTAGAGCCATCCATTTCAATTGATGCCAGATGGGGATCAGAGCTTTGATGATGTAAAGATAGGAGTTTTGTTTTAGATGAATAAAAGGTAACCAACCACGTCTTCCCCCACTGAACCACTCGTTCAAGATCAGAGGAGGGAGATTCGGAGAGAGTTTTGTCATTTAGAGCCTTTGATGTGTTGCCGTAGATGGCCCTGTCATCAGCATAGATGTCAACGAATTATTTAAGTATGTGTTTAGGGAGATCATTGATGTAGATCAGGAAAAGAGTTGGGTCAAGCATTGACCCTTGAGGGACTCCAGCATTAATACTGCAGGCCTCTGATTTTTGTCCATCGACCACTACTCTTATGAGCCTATCGGAGAGAAATGATTTAATGATAGAGAGAATATCTCCAGTTATACCGTAGCTAGAGATCTTGTGAAGTAGGCCGTTATGCCATACTTTATCGAAGGCCTTTGATATGTCAATAGCAATTGCCCTGGAAAGGAAGCCTTTGTCAAGAGATTCAATAATCGTATGAGATATAACCGTCAGCACATCTGCGGTAGATATTGCAGAGTGGAAACCATATTGCTTTCACTTAGAAGGTTATTTCTGCTGAGGTGTTTGACTATTTCTCTATTTAATCTGAATTCCAGCAATTTACTCATGACACACAGGGTACTTATTGGTCTGTACTGAGAGGGAGATGACTTATCACCTGAGTTCTTAAATACAGGGCAAACTGATGAGGTTTTCTTTAGTGTTGGAAAGCACTTCTCCTTAAGGCAACATTTAAACAGTTTTGTAAGTATGGGAGCAAGTTCTGGTTGAAGCTTTTTTAACACTATAATTGGGATTCCGTCAGGGCCAGTTGCTTTACTGGAGTCAAGGTTCTTGATTAGCTTGGCGCCCTCATGCACAGATATTTGTATGTTACCTATCGTGTTCTGTGTAATAGAAGGAAATATAGGGAGTTGATGGCCTTCGTCGCATAGGGTAGAATTAGCTGCAAAGTTCTTGGCAAATAGTTTGGCCTTGTTTTACGGTGACGAGATGACCTCTGGTCCGTTGATAATGGTTGGGATGCATGATTTATGCATAACTTGTGTACAAACGTCCAAGGACATATACTCCCGGTCTTTATAATAAGTGGGAGAATTCATTCATCATCCATAGATAACACACACAACAATGATTAATTTGATATACACGTTCGCAAGGAGATTTGCAATAAAAACAGTAGAACTTTAAAAAATACGAAAAAGTAATTTTTCTGATTTATGCCCCCCCTTTTTTTTTAAATAATTTAAAGACGACGCTGGAATGTCTAATTGCGTATAATATGCGTAGAATACGTACGTTTCTTGATAACGACCACCGTGGAGTTGATGACCTCAATGTAATTTTGTGAAATTTTCATTTATTTGTGTACTTTGTGCTTAACGTAAAGGCACAGCGTTTTCCTTCTATCTTTTACACTCTTGGACTGACACACATGAACAAACACGTGGGGATGCATCTACCTATACTTGGAATGTTTATAGTCAATCAATTTATTTATATGAATACACACACACAAACATATACACACAGATACACTCACACATACACATATATATATATATATATATATATATATATATATATATATATATATATATATATATATATATACATGAACATATATGAGTATCATTACAAAATTTAGGAATCCTATTTTTAACTCCACATTAAGTGCAAATGTTTGTTAACCTGCATGAACTTTCAGTTGGTGCATGCGAAATATTGGGAGTGTTTTCTTAATACTCACTAATGTACAGTGCACAATAAATATTCGCACAATTACTTTTAGGTTCTCCGCTTGACACGTGCTTGTTCCTAGTGCTGCTACTAATATTGGTACTAGTTTGATTTTTTTCATCATACTTATCGCTTTCAGCGTTCCGGCTAGCTCTGTGTATTGGCTTCGTTTCTTCTTTTCTTTGATATTTATTTATGTGATCAGCTGGATCAGGAAAGTTTTCGATTTGGCAAAATTTTTATTTATTGTGATTTATTACGACATCCGGTCTTTTTGCTTGGATTGGTTTATCTGTTTCTACGCGCATGTTCCATAGAATTTTGTGATTTTCGTTTTCAATTACTGTAGCTTACTTAATCTTGTACCATTTGTCTGTGCATTTGAGATGTAGTTGTTTGCACTATTCTCAGTGCCTTTCCCACTTTGTCGTGCCTGTTCTTGTATTTCTTTTTATCTATTTGCTACATTCACTTTCTATATGGTTTATCTGCAGAGTCTGCATTTGCTGTTTTCTTGTGTTTTGTCGATATTTGCTTTGATGTAGTTGGCCAATATTGATTAGTCAGTAAGAATGGCCCTTCTGTTGTGGTGCATTGTGCATCGTCATTACTCCCGGTCTTTGATCGAGCTGTCTCAGTTCTCCTTTGGTCTATCCTATGAACAGTCCTGAGTATCTTACTAGTGATACTGCCCATGTATTTATACCTTTTATTAGGTTTCTGCTATAAAATTTCGTTCCCAGAAGATGTCCTGTTCTTCTGAGGTATTTCTTTCCAATTCTCTCTTCCATTTCTGTTGCTTTGATCGGGTCTGCTTCCAGAACTCCTAGGTATTTATAGGCGTGTTGTTCCCCTAGTGTTCTCACCTCTGTTAGGTTGGTTAGTTCCATGCCTTCTGTAATCTCTAATTTTCCGTTCCTTATAACGGGTAGCGCGCACTTCTCCATACCAAACTCCATTTGGATGTCCTGGCTTAAGATCCTGTTCTTCTTTTTTTAATGTTTCTAGTTAATTTTCGGTCATGCAAAAAGTTTAAGATCATTATTATTATTATTATTATTATTATTATTATTATTATTATTATTATTATTAATAATAATAATAATAATAATTTTTATAATAATTATTAAAACAATAATAATAATAATAATAATAATTTACCCACTAAGATTTTCCACACTATTAAGCCATATGTTTACAGTAAAGACGAGCATATTTTGAGTCAACTATTGTTGTTACTGGTGTTTGTGTGCGTATATTTGCCTTATGGTCGCCCTACTCCGTTACATGAAATAGATATTAAGTTTGTTTTTTTAATCATTTTAGCAAACACAACACAACACAACAGCAAACACAACACAACACAACAGAACAACAAACAACAACACAACACAACAGCAACAGCAAACACAGCACAACACAACAGCAAACAACAACACAACAACAAACAACAACACAACACAACAGCAAACACAACACAACAGCAAACACAACGCAACACAACGCAACACAACGCAACACAACACAACACAACAGCAAACACAGCCGTTGTTATAAATTTCGAACTCCACGACCAGTAATGCGCCTTACATAGAGAAGGTGTTCTAGAGGACTGTTAGCTTTATTTATTGCTTATTCTAATGCGGATATCTGTAGAATCGCTTTAAGTAATAATATATAGGTGATGTTTGCTCAATGGTTTAAAACAAAGAATACCACAATAGGTGTGCCAAGTTAGAATCCAGGTCGTTCCACAAAAATACATTCTTTTAGGAACTTTGGATGCTTTAACGTGGTCTCTCCCATAAGTATATGTAATCTTCTTAAAAAGACTCTTAATAGAAAAATATCAGGAAAACAAATATTAATTCATTAATGATACTCAAAGAAAAGAAACAACCACAAAAGAAATATTTACATGATGAAATTATCAAAATTCAATTAAACTTTAATTATTTTCACATTTGGTAAGTTGCATAAAAATTGTTTATTCGCACAAAACATAATTTATTAGTATTTCTAGTTTGGATCGTACTATTGTTCTTTTCTTGAATGTTATTTGTGGTGTAACCTCTGATCTTCGCCAAGCATGTTGGCAGCTAACTTGGAAAAGAAAGGAGAAAAGTTACTTGCTCGTGGATGATTTCATATTCTTAGAGTTATCATTTTTTTTCAATGTGGATTTGTGTGTGAAAAAAAATGCCAAAAGGGAAGTAACAATAATAAAGTTAAAAGGGATTATCTCCCTTTTACTGTTGAAATTTTAAGGAGAGGCTGTGCAATATTTTGTCTTTCTTTATAATTAGAGGTTCCCATATACTGCTGATATCTATGCTCGGTCTGCTTCGAATTTTTTTTTTTTAGCATTTGTGCTGCTTTTTTCTACATCGACCAAAGCGTTACACATAACACTCCATATAAGATCAATAATTCGATCAAGATACGTAATACTAACAATCAGCTCTTATCTAAAAAAATGCAGAACTGTAATACAATTTATTGCATAAAAACAGAAAAGGTGTGTCATCTTTATGTATTTTTAATAGTTACATAATAGATCTGGTAGTTTTAATCTTGTTCTCATTTGCTTTGGATCTAATAATTCTCCATTTGAATTAAACTTTTACGGATAGGAATTCACCATTCGGTATTGAAGTTCATACGCTCTACATCTGAAATACCTGTAAGAAAAGGGAGAAAAAATGGTTAAAAGCGTGAAAATAGAATGAACTAACGAAGTAGCAAATATTAACAGAAATCTACATTTCGTTTTGACTTGTTTAGAAACAATGAATTAGTCCTAATTATCAGAATGTCTGGGGATCATTCATGTACAATGAATTTTAAAGAATATTTGGAACTAACCTTCGCTTAACACAAACTCGTACAGGTTCCTCTTCAATACATCGCATATTTAACAAGTCAAAGTATATCGTGGAGATTATGGATGCTGACTTGCTACCCTCACTGAGTTGGGTCTGGAGACAACGTTTGAACTTTCGATCACATTCGCAATGGCTTCTACAAAAGAGAAAAACGTAAATGTAGAACTGATACCTTCATATAGAGTCACATTTTACAAATCATTTTGTTGAATTTTTATTTATTAAAATTATATTTTTGATTTTTTAATTAAAATTGGTAATCGTTAATATGTGTGTAATGAGAAGTAGGTAGAGTAAACTTTTACACAAAAATGGGATAAAGCTTAGAAAAATTCCCCACTCTTTATCTGTGCCTAAATCCAAACCTTGATTCCACGAGCAAAGCTCTTTTCTTAGAACTGCACGCCAGTGGAACTCTCTGCCGCTTTCCTGTTTCCCACCTGACTACAACTCAGACGTCTTCAAGTCTAACATAAACAAACTCCTGACAAACTGCCCCCTTAAGTAAGACACTCTATCAACCCCCCTCAATACTAATGATTACTACAATACCATCTCATTGATTACTGTACACGCAATAACCCTTATCCCTGAGTGGCCTTCGGGCCTTGATAAATTGTGACCCCCCATGTACAAAAAATCACACCAGAATTGTTAGCAAGTGAAGAAAAGTTATAACATTCACTTGTATGCTACACCTTTTGTGTTGGAAGGTTTGATCTCAAGTATAGACGAAACTATAAATATACAATCGTTAATTATTTATGACTTTTTCACCCCAAAAAAGGCATAGTGCAACTTTGATGTAGGGAGCTACTATCATGGACATAAGTTGCAGGTCTACTATGTAGGGAATTGAGAAGCAAGATGGCTGTTTACATTAAACTTGAACTTCTTCATGTAAGTACACAAAGAAGGAACCCGGACGAAAATTTCAGAGTCTAGCAGTTCTGGGAAATAAACTATTAGAGTAGAAGGTTTTCTTACATTTAGGGATCTCTACTGTTTTGCGGTAGAATTTTCCTGCTGGTCGGGTTTGTTGGGCGTATTTATGTCGAGGGGATATAAGGGCTGACAGTTCGTCGGAGAATCTGCCCATTAGTGGCTTATGAAACTTAGGCAGCTTACTTCTGTGGAAATTCCTGGGTTTGATAATAAGATTCACGAAATAAGTTTTACAAAGTCATAAATTACATCAGTTCAAAATCTTGTAAAAATAACACTACAATAATATGAGACTTCGTTGTATCTTTTACTTCTTATTAATAGAAGTTAATAATATAAAGTTTATTAATTATGAAAATATTGTTTATGTCTGTCACAAGTCAGAACCTTTATTTTTCAATAGTTAGAGTGTTATATTTGTTATTGATTGATGAAAGTATTCTACCATGTATTTTATTCTACTTTGTTGTTGTCGTATTATATTTCTTATTCAATTTTAACCCCAGTACAATGCCACTTTGGAGTAGGGAGCTGATATTGGGGATATAAGTTGCAGGGATACTATGAAATGAGATGAGCAGCATAATGTATGTTTACATTACACTTGAACTTCTGCATGTTAGTACTGTTTGGAAAACAGAATCACGGAAGGGGGTTCCAAAGTCTAGCAGTTCTGGGGAAGAAACTATTGGAGTAAAAGGTTTTCTTACACCTACGGATATCTACTGTGTAGGAGTGGTATTTAATTGCTCGTCGGGTTTATCGGGGGTATTTACATTGAGTAACGATTGTTATTAAATTATTGTTAGAAGTTTTGCAGGTTATCCTAGGAAGAGGGGCATTCAATGGGTTATACACACGCAAATTAATTCTATTTGAGTAATGGGAGGCTTCTTAACTTTGTATATTGAAATACAAAATTTGACTAGAAAAAAAAGAAGATATCGGTCAAAAGGTCGACACAATAGGCAATGGAAAAATATTCCAAAATGAAAGAGTGTTTATATAAATCAACATAAAGGAAAGTGAGGACAAACTGACACAAATCTTCCTAATATCTTGTCACTGGAAAGTTTTTAATGAAGAAAATATAATAAATATAAGTATGTACATTTTGATATATCTATGGAGTTACTTAAACAATTTAAATTGTTAATTGATAATTAGTTAGTTAAATATTGGTTTAATATTACAACGTGTCTATGATGCCAGTTTCAGATTTCCAAAAATCCTTAACATATAAACTTTTATCTGCTAGAAAAGAAAAGTATATTTTATTTTTCTATTATGATGACATGTTCTTTTTTTCAAAACTAACCCAGCCATAATATTGAATTCATAAAAGATTAAGTTATTTTTTTTATTTTAATAATTCTTACGTTAATTCTTTTCCTGGATCATTTCCCTGAATGGACGATCAATTAACACTTCAAATTAACTGTCAAATCGAAAGGTTTCCACACATTTGAAAGTTTTAATTGTATTTACTCACTAGTAGTCGTTGGCTGCTCGTACAATACGCATATCATATTTTAATATACGGAGAATACTTGTTTATCATAAATAGAAATACAGTAGGTTGTAAGCGTAACGTTTAATTCGGTAAAAAAAAAATGAAGTAAAAGGAAACGGAAAGAATCTGAGACATTCGTGCGAGTATTATGTTTTCCTTTGTAAGTAGTTCACTCTTTTTAGTAAAAAAATTATCTAGCTGAGATCGAAACCAAAACCAAATGACAGTGGAAAAAACGATACGCATTAGACTAGTTTGACACGTTTTCTAAACCTGTTTACACTTCCTTGCCAGTTTTAATAATAATAGACATTACTACGAATACATATTTACACTTGACATGAACAAGTTGTCATATTGTCCAGCCGCTCAGGCGGATAGGTAAAACAGTTTACAAACTGAAAAAAAAATCCGACGAGCCACATAACAATTCGTCACGTTTGACTACTTAGCAGCCGTAGTTTCCAGATGAAAAAGGATTAAAAAGAGTTCCATATGTCTTAATCCCTTAATTACCAAATTTTAAGAGTGTAAATCAAAAATTCGTTGAAAATAATGTTTGAAAAGTATACTCTTACACACATACATTTATAAATATATAGATGTTTTTGTGATTATATGAAAAATTAAATAACTAAAAATACGATGCCCGGGACAGTAAAAATCATTCTCTGAAGAGAAAAGAGCTTCCTATTCATATGACCATTGCAATATTATAATGGTATAAAACCTTATGTCTTTGACACATAATCAAAATATTTGATATAAAATGTTTTCTCAATATAAAACCAATCTGTGTGAATGATCATGACCTTATATCTAATATGCATTATTACTTATGTATAATTATTAAACTCTATGAATCCTGCTTGCTTGCACTTTGTCTTTGACGATTGGGCGATTTAATCGTAAAAAATGGATGATATATATATATATATATATATATGTGTGTGTGTGTATACATATATATACATATATATAAATATAAATAGATATATTAAAAGTTGTTTTTTTTGTTTATTATATCTAGATTTGACCCTCTCCCACTTCCAAAGAACGTTCTTCTTTTCTTGCAGGAACTGGCTGATGTAATCGCCATATTTGTAATAAGTCTTAATACTCTCTAATCTTTCTGGATTTATCATCAGGAATAGATTAATCTTACTAGTTTTTAAAAATTGATATATGCTTTTTATTAACGTATACATAGTTGTCATAATTTAATTATTTTAATAATTCTCAAAAATCTCAGGATATTAATGGTAAAAAAATACCTTTTGTAAACAGTATTTTTTTTTTAGTTAATTATTAGTAATGTGATATATTTTTCTGTAGATAATCATAACACAGGACATTCACTTAGACTAAATCGAAAGGTTTATTTACAAAGAGTACAATTCGAAAGTCTCTCTCATTCGGTGTCTTTCGAACTCTCTTACAATGGAGAAGTATATCTACAGTGCATATCTTATTGTCCGAAGGGGCACTATGTAATTCCATTATATCACCTTCTGCCAAGCTAAATTTCATCCAAGAATTTAGTTCTCTTTGGGCTTTAGCGAAAGCGTACAGCCCTTTTCCTTGTTCTTTCACTTCTCCTTACAGTTTGCATTTGTGAATTCTTCGATTTTGGAGAGTGACTAGTGTTTTAGTTACTGATATTTCTCTTGGTATTTCCTTGTTGTTTGGAGGTTCAAGTTGGAAAGCGCCATACAACACTTCCATTGGTAGCTCTCGATTTTCAACCGTTTCCATGTGTCTTGGTTTCAATTGTTTTATATGTATTTTACGGGAAAATGTGCTTCGTTTTATGATATAGACCATTCTTTCGATTCTTTAAAAGACTATCCCACCTCCCCATTTTTTTTATTTCCCGATAGCTTTTAAAAAAACTTTATCAACGTCCTTATATTTTCTGCACTTTGCATCTCATTTTTTCTTGGAATTAACCGGTCGAACACAAAACGTACTTTTCTGGTAAACATTATTTCAGCTGGTGATACATTTGCATTAGTATTCTGATTTGGCGTTATTCTATAAATTGTTAGGAATTTTTTTAATACTCTTCTCTTCAGTGTCAACGTTGTTATTTCTTTTCAATTCTCTTTTGAAGGTATCGACAATCATTTCCGCTTGCCCGTTTGACTGAGGGTTATAAATTGGTGTTGTGATATATTCCATGGCCAGTGACTAACAGTAGTACTTAAATTCTTGTCCTGTGAACATAGTACTATTCTCACTAACAATTCTTTTTGGTACTCCGAAACGACCAAATACATCGTCTAACGTCTTCATAGTGTTTTTGCTGTGGGGTGTTTGCATTTATAAATGTTTGGCTATTTTGAAAAACTATCCACGCTTACCAGGTAATAATATCCTTTCAGTGGTCCTGCGTAATCTATATGGATGCGTCTCCAGGGTACAGCTACTTGGCAATTTTTGCATAATGTTACCATTTTTTCTATGTTCTAGTCAATTTCAGGCCAGAGTGTATATCCTCTAATTAGAGCTTTCGTTCTGGACCCATTTTAAATTATTTCAGAATTTTCATTTGTAACATTTGCGGTATTACCACTCTATCTGCGCACAGTAGAGGTTCATCACATATCAAAAACGAACACACTTTTATTCCTTTTTTTTCTTCTTTTCGTTTTGCCACACTTGTTTATTTTCATATTGTAAATGTATTCGTCCATTTTCGCTGCTTTTTTATTTCATCGAGTGTTACAGGTATTGATCTAATAATATTTATTAGTATATCTGGTAGTTCGTTTTCTTTTTTTAGTGTTGCTATCACCGTTTCTTCGAGCAATTCCGTTTTACTTGGAATCAATCTGGACAGACCATCTGCATGTGCAATTTTGTTAGATGGTAAATGTTGCATTTTAAAATTGTAGTTGAGAAAAATATAGCTCCATCACTGCAATTTGTTCCCGGTATGGGTGGGAATACCTTTTTTAGAACCAAAATGGTTTATGGTATGTTTGCAGGACAAATCATCTTTCATGGATGGAGCTATTACATTTTTTTCATAGCGTACACAATATGCCAGACTTTCTTTCTCGAGCTTACTGTAGTTTCTTTCTGCGAATAATAAAACCATTGATGTGTGGGCACTTGGTTTAGTGGACCCATCTACTATGTGTAGAAGCACGGCTCCTCACCTGTATTCGCTCGCTTATGATGCTAGAATAAACTCTTTCTTCGGATCGTAATGTGTCAAAGATAGATCTGACAACACACACTTTTTTGGAATGCTACCTCGCATTCTTTTGTCCAGTGCCATTTGTTATTTTTCTTCTTCAATAATTCATTCAACGCTGCGCTTACTTCCTGCATATTTGGGATATAAGGATTATAGTAGTGCCCTAGACCCAGGAATGACTGTAATTTCATTAATTCTCCGGTCTAGGCATTCTCTAATTGCTTTTGTGCTGTTTGGGTGTGGTTTTCTACTAAATTCACGTGTTCCCAGAGCCAATTTGAATCCGTAGTTTCACGAATACCTCACAAATATGAATTTTATATTTTTAAATACTCTTGCTTCTTATTAACATGTCGTCCAAGTAAGCCAGTGTAAAATCTAGGCCTGCAAACATGGTATCCATAATTTATTGGAATAAATTTGGGGCTAACCAAAAGCCAACCGTCTCAATGCAAATACATCTTTATGGGTATTCATCGGCAGGTATTTTGAACAATCTTCTTGGAATTTTGACATGTAAAGATGCCTCTGATAAATCAATTTTGGGGAAAGAATTTCCCCATTCAACTTGAAAAAATGTCCTCAGGTGTAGAGAGCAGATGGTTATGATCTTTTAAGCAACTATGCAGCCCAGTTGAGAAATGTTCACATACCCTGATCTTGTTATTTTCTTTTCCCATATACTGCGGTTGATGCTCTCTCAGAGTAATCCACTTTTTCAATGATTCTATTTTCTACGAGTTTCTTTAGTTCCTCATCTATTGTTTCCGGTGAGGAAAATGGAACCTTTACTATAGTCCTTCAGTTCAAAATTTCCTTAAAACTTAGTTCAACAACCCAGTCCTTCAGAAAATACATTTTTCTAATCCTTTTTTTAAATCCTTAATAAATTATTCTGGCAATTTGGAATTTTCTATCACTGCCACACATACTTTTCTACAAAATGAATTCATGGGTTTCTCTCATAAATTGAATAGTATCATCCAGGCGATACCAAGAAAATTAGAATTGTTTCATGGTATGATATAAATTTTGGTATTTTCTGTATTTTCATTAAGTGGCACATTTATATGAAAATCATCTTTGAATTTTAGTCTATTTCCAGAAACGCCTATGGAATTTTTTTTCTGTATTTTGTAACTTTTGCTATGCAATTTTCTTCCGAGTTATTTCATCAATTTAGGATATATCAATCCCAGTATTCTGAAAGCAGTTTACATTCCAGTCATTAATTTTGACATCAATATGTTTTTTTTTATTACTATTCATGGAGTCTTTTTTTAGACTCGATGGCATTTATTCTTTTGGGGTTACGGAAATTTTTTTCTTTGTGCAAACCGGTGATTTGTGACCTTTATGTCGGCACTCATAGCATATTTTATTTTTAAAGTAGCTCTCTTTTGTGAGGTGATTTTTCTTCAACATGTTCTACAGTATTTTAAACCCTTTGTACTATTGCAATCTTTTTTCAATACTTGTATTGGCTAGTTTAAAATTCAATCCTTTTGGTACTCTTCGGTAACTTTTTGTAAAGTTATCGCAATGTCTACATTCATGATAAATAATAGTCTTGAACGAATGTCATTATCTTTAGCGACAATTGAACCCGGAACAAATATTAAACATTTAAACGTATCTTCTTTGAGTTCTTTTATCCTGAATAATTTACATTGACGATTTACTTTTACTGTATAAGCAATAAAATACTCCTCATCGTGTTTCACAATATTTAGACATTCATTATGCGTATAAAATAAGCTGTCACGTTCCCTGAGAATCATCTTCAAGTTTCTTTGGGATAATGAAATTTTTATACTTGGTATTTTCCTATTTACAAAGTTTTTGCAACAGCAGGATAATTGATATCTTTTAGAAAAAATATTTTCATATCATCTAAAATATGCTCGAAAAAGTCAAACCATTTGTTGGATCATACAAAACTTCTGACAGAGAGTTTGCAATTCCTTCATGAGTAAACGGACAATCCTTTTTCTCTTCTTGCCTCATTAATATGGTTTGTAATAATCCTATTTGTTTCTATTGTTGTTCTGGTACATATTCTATTTGCTTTTGTTGGGTTTGTAGGGCCAACTGCTTAGTTTTTTGTGAATTCAGTTAAACTTTTAGGCAGAGAATAAAACAACAACATAAATAATTGTACAAAAACAGTGCTAAAAAATTAAATTAATTTCTCTAGAAAAACACATAATATTTCCTAACAATTTCGAAAAGTTTTGGAGAGGAAAATACACAGCGACAATAACCAACAACAGACATACAAAAAGCAGCATAAGACGTGTTCCTTTTTTTTCAATCTTTTTTATCCTTATTGATTTTTCTCATTAGAATAAAAGAGATTTGAAAGGAATTAGCAATAAAACAAATATTGTATTTCCTTTTTCTTTCAATATGAAACTAAACAGACTGAATTATGTTTTTTTTTTTATTTTGAAAAAAAACAACAGATTTATTTACTTTTTTGTTTGACTTAGTTTTCTGTTGTTTTTTGTGTCGCATTCTTTTAAAATTTCTTTTTCAGTTGGTTAAAATATTTTATTATTTAAGTTTTAGAGCTTATTTCTCTTCATAATAAATGGTTTTCTTTTTGCTTCGACAAGCACGTTTTTGAATTCAGTTTCATCATTTTTTATTCCTCTTGAGTCATTCTCAGAAAGAGTTTTTTCTCCAAATTATCATACACTCATCTTTCGTCGCTAAATGATATTTTTCTCCGCGTAAAAGGTTTATTTACAAAGGGTACAATACGAAAATCTGTCTTGTTCGGTGACTCTAATCCCGGAGAAGTATATCTACAATGTCTATCATATTGTCCGGAGGGGTGCTACTTCATTTCATCATAACTTAATGTTTCTAGTGTATCAAGTTTTCGTTTATTATTGGTCAATTCAATATATGTGATGTCAACTAATATATATATATATATATATATATATTATTTATGTATATATATATATATATATATGTATATATATATTGGCTGATAAGAAGAGGCGCGATAGATACAAGAAAGCTGATTGGCTAACTAAATCCTCTATAGAAGAGGACCATATAAAAACGATAAACAACCACAGAATTCGCGTATAAGCCTGAGGGATCCTAGAGTGGATGAAACGCCGAATATTCAGTGTAGCTTAATCGCCATATATATTTTATAAATTACTAACTAGCTCTACCTACGTATTGAGCACTTTTTAAGTAAATACTTAAAGGTTACGCGTGAATATATACTTTCGTATATTAATTTTGTGTGAGTAAATGAAGTAATATATATGTATATATATATTTATATATATATATATACATACATACATACATACATATAAGAAGTAGTGTACTTTGCTTGAAGCATTGTTAGAGAATAAAAAATAAAAAGGTATTTTAAGAAGCCTAAAAAAATGCGGGAATGTACATTCGTAGTGAGGAGGGAAATAAATAAATATATGAATAATAAATAATAATTTTTTTTATTATTACATATTTTTTATATATATTTATTCATTTATATACCTGAATTTTAACCATGGGTGGTATTTAATTTCAAAGGTCCTTTCGGGTAATAATCCTTCTTTAAAGAATCAATACTGATTGAAAAGTTAAAATCAAAAATTAATAGTAAAACAGGAAAATCTAACATATTTCTAATAAAGACACAAACACACTAATATTTTCTATATAGGGTCTCAGTTATAACTCATCCAGCAAAAAAAAAAATGCTCACTTTAATAACTGCATAATCTAAACAAAATAACGAATGAAGAAATAGATATATAATTTTTCTTAGATTAACCTCTTTATCATATTCTACATATATAAAGTCATTTCTATAAACCGCTTACATAATTATTGAAGCTCAAGAGCACCTTATATCTTACAAAAACTTTTAAAAACAGCGGCTAGTTGTAATCATATCAAAAATATTTTTGAATTAAATCTTGCATAAAATAATAATTTAAACAATGACAGTTTATAAGCATATAATAGAATATAAATTAATTCCCCTGAATCAGAAAGCCTCAGGACAAGTAAAAATGAATTACCTCCCTTGAACATAACTGAATGAATTAATCTTTGGCCAAATTAAGTTAAAATACACACATAAAAAAAAAACAAAACAAAACATTTTAAAAACAACGCCAGTTATAACCATAGTAAGCAGAATTTGAATTGCGCCCCTTGATCTTAAGATCTATACAATTATTTCCCCTGAACGTTTAACGACATTAATTAACTTTTGAGCGTTTGGATTTAATTCTAAATAAAACTGCCATTTTGCAATTTGCATTCTAGAAAGAGTATTTATTTCTCCACGGAGGATGGGTTATTAAACGAAAGGATGTTTGGAATTAAATACCACTCACAGTAAAAATTGAGATAGAGAAATGAATAAATATATATTTAAAAAATATATATATATAATAAAAAAAATATATAGAATTATTTATTATTTATGTATTTATTTATTTATCTTCCCACAATGACTGTTCATTCCTGCATTTTTTAACCTTCTAAAATATCATATATACATACTGGAATACTGTTGCCATATCTGGGCAGGAGCTGCCAAAAACACCCTATCCTGCCTTGACAGAGTACAAAATAGACTTAGTGGCTTAGTGGGGGATGCCCTTTTCTCTACCCTGCAACCTCTCTCCCACAGAAGAGACGTTGCGAGCCTATCCTTTTTTTATCATTATTTCCATGGCAGATGCTCGTCTGAACTCCAATCTCTGGTCCCCCCCTGGCCAATCTTTCACGAAAAACACCCGTCTAGCCGAATCCACTGTGAAAAATTTCCCCCACTCTTTATCTGTGCCTAAATCAAAACGTGGATTCCATGAACGAAGCTTCTTTTTTAGAACTGCACGCCTGTGGAACTCTGTTCCGTCTGCTTGCTTCCCACCGGACTACAACTTGGATGTGTTCAAGTCCAATGTTAACAAATTCCTAATGAACCGCCCCCTTAAGTAAACACTTCATCAAATCTCCACACTAACGTAATGTACTTGCAATAACCCTTATCCCTGAGTGGCTTCCGGGCCTGGATAAGTGGTGATCACTGTGTAAAATATATATATATATATATATATATAATAATTATATATATATATGTGTGTGTGTGTGTGTGTGTGTGTGATGAGAAAGGCGTGAACCATAATCCAATGTTATAAAATAAATAAGCCGATTAAAAAAATCACGAAATGTCATACAACCCAAGAAAAAGTGAACAATATTTGGATGTTATAAAATCAATAAGTCGATTAAAAAAAAAAAAAATCACGAAATGTAATAAAACTCGAAGCGCCTTTCGTCAGACCGACTTTGCAAGAATATACGTCTGAAAGAAGAAGAAGAGAAAAGTTCTGTTTTTATAGAACTGTTGTAATAATTAGGGAAAAGGGAAACCAATGAAAAAAAAACCTTAGGTGGAATGTGTCCCGATAAATAGTTCCCACTGTAACCGAAGGTTTCTTTGCTTACAAAAAGTAGGGGTGAGGCTAAAACTGATGGCAAACGCCTCGAGAACAGACAGGTTGAACTTCCTGTGTCTTCTGTGCAAAACAGAAAAAACAATCCGAAGAGAATGTAGAACCACAATCATTTTCATCTACTGAGTGTTGTCCAATAGCCGATTCTACTAACTGGGAACGCCTGTAAATAAGCTAATGATCCCGGATGAAACGCGGTAAAGGCTAGGTGATTCTAACCTGAAGACACTGGGTCTTCTTACCTATATTGACGGCACCACACTGACATTGAAATTTAATAACAGTATTGCTTGACTGCGAGATAAGCAAGCCATCCTTACGAAAAGAGGAAATGCGCACCTTGTAAAAAAAAAGCAATTCGGATGGATGAAAACCAAAATTGGAAGTGACAACAGAGGAAATCTTGTCTCCAATACGTTGGCTATCAGATCCACTCTAAGGTAATTTGAGGTATACTGGAAATCTAGATAGACCATATTTGGGTTCCTCAGAAAAGGGTTCTATTTTCTTGTTGACAACTTTGTTGACAAATGGAGGGCGATATCCATTCATAATGAAAATCCGTTTAACATGAACGATTTTCGAATCGATACACGAAGGAGAGCAAATGGCCAGTGCCCGATGAATTAAGTTTCTAATAATGTTGAGCTTCCTAGTTGTTGGTGCGATAGAATCCCAACTCCGGTAAAGTCCAGTAAAAGTAGGTTTTCTATAAATCAATGTAACAAAGGAAGACCCACATTTAGAAACTAACACGTCTAAGAAAGGAAGGGAGGTGTCTTTTTCAACCTCCGTCGTAAATGAGATGGAAGGGTGCAGATGATTTAATAATTTAAAGAAAAAGACAGCTTCGTCATCCGTAGCGAAACAAGAAAAGGTGTCGTTAACGTAAGGCATGTAAAAGACCAGTTTTAGGCACTTATAACATCCGAATATTTTTCACGTTTTTCTTGGTTGTATTACATTTCGTGATTTTTTTTTAATCCACTTTTTTTATTTAATAACAACCGATTATGGTTCACTTCTTCCTCATCATTTAAAAATTTTGCTATTCTTATAACGTTATATATATATATATATATATATATATATATATATATAAATATATATATACATATATATACGTATGTCACACACGTCATATATATATATGTATATATATATATATATATATATATATATATATATATATATATATATAGTGTTATAATGGAATAAATCCAGAGGAAATCCGGGTATGAGAGCTCAATGTGGTAAACAGAGCAATAAGATAAAAATTATAACACGGAAATTACATAATTGTCGATGCAATAATTTATTTCAACCTTATGGTATTTTCAAGCATCTAAATCAGACAATTACATTTTTGATACTGAAAAAGAAAAGAAAAATCGTGCTTCGACCCTCAAAAAACCAAAGGTGGTGGTAGTAGCAATCCACTTAATACATTTATAGAGAGGGTGGTAGGGATTTAAAAAAAAATAAAAATTAAAAATTAAAAATAACAAATAAAAAAATTAGATTAGACACTTATAAGCGGCAGCTCGATGTAACCATAGATACACACACACACACACACACACACACTCACACACACACATACGCAACACATACACATACACACACACACGCCTCTAAGATGTACGTTCTGACATGTAAATGCCTTGAATAATTAGCACTCATAATAATAAAATATTAAACAACTCTAATAGAAATAAGGCGACAGTAGACAAATGTAACTGCCAAGTGAAAAATAACTGCCCACTGGACGGTAATTGTAAAGTTGAGTGCGTGGTTTATAAGGCCACTATCCACCCAGAAGATAATAACAGGGACAAAAAAGTTTACTTCGGTATCTCCGCCGGAAGCTGGAAACAACGTTTTTATGACCACAAACATTCTTTCAATAACCCAGAACTTAAGAATAAAACCGAGTTAGCTAAACAATGGTGGTTATTAAAAAATGAGAATCGATCCCCAGTGATTTCATGGTCAATCCTATGTCATTCGGACGTTCCAAACGGCTTTAGGCAGAGATGCAGTTTATGCCTTGAGGAAAAAATAAGAATCCTGAAGTACCAACACAGTAATCTCCTAAACAAACGAGATGAACTGATGGCCAGATGTAGACATAAATGTAAATTTAAAATAACCAATAACTCTAGATCCGACGAACAGAGAATTCTATAATGGTAAAGACACCGAATCTAACACCACTAGATTAATTACGATAAACAATCCTACCCCACCCCACCGGCAATTATAGTGTTGTCCGGTATATACTCGATAATAACTACTTTACGATTTGTTGTCCGAAATCTAAGCTAGGCATATATATATGTATATATATATGTATATATATATTTATATATATATATATATATATATATATTCCCCGAAGTACCTGGCTTGTCCAAATTACTTATAAATAAATGAGATAGCCTTAAGATAATAATTTTTCTCTGCAGATAATACATTAGTTATTAAACTGAGTTAAGTCAAAAAGACCAAATACTAAAACTAGATATTATTAGATTTGATACAAATCAACACAAAAATTTAATTATTTTACTTATTTCTTTATGCGTGCATGAGAATAATTTTGTTGTACGGAGGAAATAAAAGTATATATTAACCGAAACTAGATACGTCCTATCGAATTGGGGCGATCAATATTACATTTTCCCACTTCTTAATCAATTAAGAATTGAAATATTAATTACAACGACCGCTATAATCACCAATAAAATTATTTACATGAAAATATATAAAATATTAAATATATAGACTCAATTTTTAAATTCATAGTATTATATCACATATAAAATATTTAAATGAATTATAAGATAATATCAATTTTTACATAATAACATACAGATAGTTTTAAAACTTTATATATAATATTCTTTTTATTTTTATTTTCTTATTTTTATTTATTTATTTTTTTAGTTATATTTTTATTAATTTATTTATCTTTTAATAGACCTACTTTCCATGACTCAATCACTGTATCCTCTTCTTTTCTTCCTCTTCTTTTTTTTCTTCTTTTTTCCATTACGCGCTGTTCTATTTCTTTCACTATATATCCGTATACTTTCGCCCCCCCCCTTCCTAGGTTAGTAAACGCGTGTCAAGGCATTTACATGTCAGAACGTACATCTTAGAGGCGTGTGTGTGTGTATGTGTATGTGTTGCGTATGTGTGTGTGTGAGTGTGTGTGTGTGTGTGTGTGTGTATCTATGGTTACATCGAGCTGCCGCTTATAAGTGTCTAATCTAATTTTTTTATTTGTTATTTTTAATTTTTAATTTTTATTTTTTTTTTAAATCCCTACCACCCTCTCTATAAATGTATTAAGTGGATTGCTACTACCACCACCTTTGGTTTTTTGAGGGTCGAAGCACGATTTTTCTTTTCTTTTTCAGTATCAAAAATGTAATTGTCTGATTTAGATGCTTGAAAATACCATAAGGTTGAAATAAATTATTGCATCGACAATTATGTAATTTCCGTGTTATAATTTTTATTTTATATATATATATATATATATACACATATATTAGTTTGGAACTCACCACTATATATTAGCTTCAATATAATAATCTATAGGGAATTGTCTCTATAACAGAATGCATAATCTGCATAATTAAAATATAATATTTAAACGTATCTTTCGACTGGGTAACACCGGGAGATCTGCTAGTATTTTATAAAGATAACTAATTTGTGTATTTTAACGAATGACATCGAACTTTGACATCGCATGAAACTAAATAAAATATAGTCCACGTTGTCAACATTTACAAACTATGTTAAAAATTTATACTGATCGGTATATTATTTTAAAGTTAATTCTACACATTGGGATATACAAAGATACACACATATTTAATGTTATATTAATCGATATTTGGAAATCCGTTTCGTTAATAAAGCTTAATATTTATATGGAAAAATGTTAATTTTATTTCTGTTATTTTATTATTTTTGAGGCAAAAATAAAATGTTTAATTCATTAAACTGGAATTTGGAGTGAAAAGATAAAACTACTCATGGGACGATTACAATATTTTTTTTGTAATTCCGATGCAATTACCGATTCTGTTCTAAAATTCTGTTTACCGATTTTAATTCCGAACTTTTTTCGTTTTGTTTTTTTCATTTCTAAACATAGAGTTTACCATACAACCACCATAATACGTGCATGTACTTTTTTCATAAGGTAAAAATACATTTTCGATGATTTATAGAATTTGATTTCCTGTTAGTTTCAAATTAATTAATTATTGCGTCATTAATACCAATTATATATAAAGAAAGTTTAGTTTTAAAAAAATTAAAATAAAAAAGAAATGAATTATTGCTGGCTTCCGGTAATAGAAACAAATTTCCCCGATTCCTTTATCCTTCAAATTCCAGAAATTTTTTTTATTTTTTATTTTTTTTTTTATTATTTAATAATTTTTATTATTTATTTTTTATTCAATTAATCAACAGTCCCGGAACTAATTAGAATCCGAGTATTTTTGCTTACGTACCTTGTGATTATAGATAAGTTACGGATACCATATTTTTTCTTAAAAGGGGGAATGTTTGTGTCACAATTATCGTGATCTCGGCAACATTTGTCAACTTCGCGTTCCATTCCAAGATCTGAGTAATTACTAGCACGGCTTCCCATTCCGCACCAATTTGTGCCTGCAAAATAGAATGTAAATGAAATTTTATCGAATATTTATGCAAATGCATAGTGTGCAATGGATTACAAATATAAAGCATTTTTATTATATATATATACATATATATATATATATACATATATATATATATATGTATATAAATATAGTATATATACATATACATATATATACATATATATATATACATATACATATATACATATACATATATATACATATACATATATACACACATATATATATATAAACAAGTGAAAATAATGAACGTAAAATGACGAATGAATATCCCTTGACAGTCTTTGTTATCGCCATGTATCTAAATGTATTATAAAGATATTCAGATAAATTATAAGATTACGCCAGCAAAATTGTTTTACAAATATAAATTATTAATATTATTAGTAGTAGCAGTAGTACCACTATTAGTAATAGTTATGATAACCTAAAGTAAAAATACCCAACGTGAACTCAATATTGATGTTAATTGTATAGTATATGTACATATATATATATATATATATATATATATATGCATATATATATATATATATATATTTAGTAGTGTGATTTGTACGATCGTTTCGGAAACAATAAGCTAAATCAACATCCAAATGAATGTGTTGACGATAATTACGGTTTTCAAAAGGCGAACAATTAAAAGATATATCTGCCTTACTTTAAAATGCTAGGTTTATTTATGGTCTATTTTACATATATAAAAAAAACCCACTCAGTACATTTGCTGATGAGGAGACTTTGTTTAAAAAAGACTATATTTAAAAAAAGACTATATGTAAAAAATTATTTCCGTGGCGTAATGTCTATCACAATAAAAACATTGTTTCCGAAACGATCGTACAAATTATTGACTTTGTTTTTGTTCCTTCTTATGAAACAGATTTTTAATTTTTAATTCTAATTTGAATTTTAAATTAGCAAGCACATTACAAATATTATAGCAGCTTTATGATATTTGCCTATCAAGCTTATTATATATCGTAATTACAAAGAGCACTGTTCTTTTCTTGTATTTTAATAAGATTAGTAATTTTACTAGCACATTTAAATACACTCTGTTCTTTAGACTACTGTTCTAACCCCCTTTAAATATGCATATATATATATTTGCATATAAATATATATATATATATATATATATATATATATATATATATATATATATACATATTTACTCAAACAACATCAATAATTACAATCTTACGAAACTATTTTTTTTCTAATTTCAGGTTATATTACATTTTTTATTAACATATATTTTAAACAATACATAACTAAACCTCACTAACATTTACACTCAAATTTATTACTACTTAAATTATACTTCTTAGTATTACTTAATCCTAAACTTATAATTTTATGTAGTTGAAATTTATAAGTTCGCTATATAAGTCACTGCCATAATTGTTTACCTCAAGCGAGGAAAAGTTAAAATTTAATTTATTTTAAAGTATAACAAAGTTATCGGTCATTGAAAAAAAAACTAGATATATCAACCCGGTGTATTTACCATTCATTCTTTTTTCATTCTAAACACCTTCATCTTCTAATTTTCTAATAAGTACAACATGGCAAAGAAGAAGAAAAAGAAAAAAAAAACAAATAACACGCTGAAGATGAAGACTACCTTCGAAATATATTAATGATAAATTCAAACAAGTAAAATATTTGTTTATTTTCCTAATATTACGTTGTGATTTGGTTTCAAGCGCATTTGATGCGTACTTTATTTTATTCAAATTAAAACAACGTTTCTATATTGAACTCTCATTCTTGACGTTATTCTCGCGTTACCTGCGCACAGTTCAAACAATTCAAAATAAAACCGCCAGATAGACCGCGCGGCTCCATACAGACTTCTTTCTCGAAATTTACAATATTTCAAAGAAGAAGAAAAAGGAAAAAACAAAGAACACACTGAAGATGGAATATATATCTGAAATATATTTGTGATAAATTTCAAACAAGTAAAATATTTGTTTATTTTTCTAATATTGCGTTGTGATTTGATTTCAAGCGCATTTGATGCGTATTTTATTTTATTCAAATTAAAACAAAGTTTCTTTATTGAACTCCCATTCTTGACGATATATATATATATATGCGTGTGTGTGTGTGTGTGTGTGTGTGTCAGCCAACACTGCGATGATTGATAATAGCTACGATGAACAAGCCAGTATTTCAACTTGAACTCTTATTTTGGGTGTAAGAAAAAATAATTCAGATGTAAAGGACCTTTAAACTAATCGTAAAGAATGTTTTCAAATCAGTTGTTATTTTTGTATAAAACTATTGTTTGAAAAGGTGAAAATAGGTACATTTTACTTTTCCCTTAGTATAAGTAACACCAAACAGGGCGTTTTTCTACTTGAACCTAGAAACCTACATTTTGAATAATATGTACGCGAGATATATATTCACCATATTTAAAGCCCCACTCTAAGCGTAGTAACACAGATATTCTAGAAGAGTGAATGGCCTGTCCTGTAAGAGTTAGACAATATATTTCCGATAACGCTATTCTTACAACTCTCTCTTTCTTTCTTGCCGGACCAGAATGTAGGGAACACAGATATTTTGATGGTTCAGTTAAGAGAGGAAGATAGGGGCAACGCTTACTCCCGTGCAAAAAATTAGCTTAATAAGAGTAAAAGAAACCGGTTGTAATTCAATACCCTAATGTATAATATTGTAAAAAAAATAGTTAAGTTCTTTATTTTACAAATCTGTATTGCGTTTCATCTGTCACCACCTAAACAGACACCGTAACCCGAACGAACCAAAAAGCAATGACCTGAACTGAAAATAAACTAAACAGAACAGGTCCAAAATATTGACGTATGCCTTATCGATTTTGGATACCGTTTGACCACGCCGGTGTGGCTTGAGGTCGTCCGCATGACAAATTATGTAACTCTCTCGGCAAACAATCGTTTGTGCACAACCGCGGAGCCAGTAACGAAAATGAAGTAAACCCTCACTGGCAACCGGATGTGTTTTAACATTACATTTCAGTGTTTACATGTTAGTACGGGTAAATAAGCTGGAAACAGCCAGGGAATTACAATCTCAAGCACTTTGAGGGGAAATAACTCCCCTGTGCAACAAATTTGATGTATAAGAGTAAATACCAGACACGTCCTGTTTCAGTGTAAGTAGCCGTATGTTGAATCTGACGTTTATTTCTTTAGAGTATCTATCGTTTTCATGTAATATAAATCACATAAAAATCTTATATAACTTGCAAACACATAATTCTCAGTTTGAAAAAAATTGATTTCTTAAACCCGGTGTGTTGAATGTTATGCTCCATTTTTCTATTCCAGCAGTAGTCTGCTAATATGTTATGGTCCCGTTTTCTTTTATTACATTTCTCTATTACTGAATTAATCGGATGGATTCTTTCGCTAAGTTGATTATCAAGACTTTCAGCAAACTTCTAAAAGAATGAAAATCGTGTAATAAAAATGAACCAAATTCGAGTTAGATTGATTTTCCATGGCATTGTGCATACCAAAATAGCCTTAGATATCCTGTGCTTTTTCGGGGGTAAAACAGTGCTATTAAATGATTAGGTTGAGAAGCAAGTTCTTGCGGAATTTCTAATTTTGATTTCAAATTATGTATTTTAAAATAAGTTTTTGTTATAATACTTTTAGATTTAAATAATTGAAAAGAGCGTTTCCCTCCTTATCCTACGATTGTTTTTAAACAATTATGTCTATTTTTAGAACGTTGAATACAAGAGGATAAACAGCGAATTCGGACATTTTTTTTATTTCTATTCAATCTAAGTCGAAAAGCTGCTGATGTAGGTGGCGATATCAAAAAAGCCATTGTCATAGGAACCATATCTGAACGCATACCATGATGGTGGTTTAATAAATTCGTTGTGGTGACGATAGTCTTGAACATGATGAACGTAGTGGTCGGCTATGGGATTTTACAACGATCAATTACGAGCCTTAGTCAAAGCCAATTCACGCACAACTGTTCGAGAACTTGCGTTTACGACAGTTTCCCACAACTTGAGAACGATTGAGAAGATAAAAAGACTTGAAAAATGGATGCCTCATTATTTGAATAAAACCCCAAAACCTCGTTATGAAGTGTTATCCTCCTTTTTACGGAACAAGAACGACCCGTTTCTCCACAGGGTTGTGATATGCGATGGAAATTTGGTTCTTTACGACAACGAACGACGCTTATCTCAATGCAGAAGTTGAGAGAATTGGACTACGAATATCTGTCTCACTCGCCATACTCTCCAGACGTCTCACCTACCAACTACTACTTTTTCAAGCATTTCGACTTTTTTCGTGAGAAATACTTTCAAAGCTTAAACGGTATCAAAAACACCTTTAGCGACTTCAACGCATTTTTTATATGTTAATGGCATAAATGCATGTTTTTATGTTAATGGCATAAATGCATGTTTTTATGTTAATGGCATAAATGCATGTTTTTTTGTTAATGGCATAAATGCATGTTTTTATGTTAATGGCATAAATGCATGTTTTTATGTTAATGGCATAAATGCATGTTTTTATGTTAATGGCATAAATGCATGTTTTTTTGTTAATGGCATAAATGCATGTTTTTATGTTAATGGCATAAATGCATGTTTTTATGTTAATGGCATAAATGCATGTTTTTATGTTAATGGCATAAATGCATGTTTTTATGTTAATGGCATAAATGCATGTTTTTATGTTAATGGCATAAATGCATGTTTTTATGTTAATGGCATAAATGCAGGTTTTTTTTCCGTTGGCAAAGTGTTTGAGTCTGATGGTGCTTATTTGCTGATTATTTTTTTTGTTTCAGCTGAGACATGTTTATGTGAATTTAAAAGTAAAAAACCGCATGAACTTTCTTATCAACTTAATAGACTGCATTCTAGCATTTTGGGAAGACGACAGTAGAATTTCGCTTCTTGTCGCTTCTTATATGAATTGATGACGAATTAACTTCTATTAAACTAGTTTGAAAACTTTAAATAGCCAAATGTTTGAGTTCATTTAATCGTGCGGAACTAATTAGTTTAGATACACTTTTTGGGTCCCTTCTAAGTGGGAGAGACTATTGTTTCATGTACCAGACTATATGTTGCAGCAATACGTCATTTATGGGTTAACTGTGGTTTTGTAGAGGTATAGGATACTCCCATATGTGAGTAAATATTTAGCACAGTTAAGGAAGCAAGTGTTGGTTGCAGCAGTCTTGGCAATGTTCACAATGCATTTATTCAAATGCATTTGCCTGTAAATATTTAACCGTTTTATTCTCGCAATTCACCCTTCTTAAGGATATTCATAATCATATCATAAAACGTCGCTTATTTCCTCAGATATAGCGTTAACATATGGACGTATTGTAAAATATATGTATTTTTGTTCACAACGTACTAGGAACCCAAATGTAATTTTAGTGTTCGATGTAGCAACGTTGATCTAAAGTTTGATAAATCATCTAAGTAGTGCAAAATCATACCTACATTATTTGTTTTCATCTAAAATGATTAAATCAAATCAACGCCAGATGGATTCAAGTATCGCTACACAGCGATACTCTCATTCGTCTATGCAATGAGTGTTGTTTCCATATATAAGCTGGTGCATCTACCATTATTCTTTCAATCTTCAACACGGTCAAAAGAAGAATTTCCAATGTAATAAGCCACACACTGTCAACTAAGATCCAACATCTGTTACACTGCAGCATTGTTGCACACGTCTCCTAATTTTGCAAGTATTTTTTATGGAATATGTTCAGATGATGTATCGCTCGAAGTACACATCCTCAACAAACCCGTTTAACAACAACATAGCACCCTTTCACTCTAATAGCTTATTCCCTGGAGTGCTAAACTTTGGAATATCCCTCTTGTTATCTGATTCCCTTATTTCTTGATTTCACGTGTATTCAGAATTTTAGACCTTATATAAATCGAAATCTCGCTCATCTCGCCTATACCAGGCACCAAATAATGACCGCTTACATTCGAGTAGCAGTAGGCATTGTTTAGAGTGATCACGACTAAAAATGCGCAATAAAAAGAACATTAAATTAAAATACGTTAATCAATTCTGTTTTGCCAAATATTTGCTTTCTGTTGTCCAAAACGGTTTTATTTCTATTCATGGCTTCGTTTTATTAAAGCAAACAAAAGAAGCATTAAAAATTGCAGTTTAAACAGTTTCTACTTACCTGGATAA
The DNA here is from genome assembly GCF_053919585.1 of Euprymna scolopes. Classification (NCBI taxonomy): domain Eukaryota; kingdom Metazoa; phylum Mollusca; class Cephalopoda; order Sepiida; family Sepiolidae; genus Euprymna; species Euprymna scolopes. The sequence goes on along the minus strand of NC_136509.1, from coordinate 3,211,043 downwards.
ATCAAGCCTCCTTCCGTTTCTTCTTTATCTTCGACTGACCACAAACTGAGTCTTGTACACTTCCTTAAGAACGTTTCCAGTACGTGTGACGGCACCAGTGATACTGTAGCTTCGTTAATAGCCAACGCATTCCCTGCAAAGCTAAAAACATGTATACATTTAATTCATGGCATCATAACTGTACAGGGTGGAATGATAAAAGTGTCGCATTAAAGAAAATAACAGCACAGCTTTGTTTTAAAACCTTTGTCAAAAAATACAATTTAGGCAACTTGATTATGTAGAAGGATGACATTTATTAAATACAGACGTCTTCCACCTTAATCACCGCCACGTTACGTGTCCAGAACTAGGAAGATGCCCCTTTTCACAAGCGCAAGCAGGGGCTCGGGTAATACACGCTGGATGGCGGCGATCAGACTGATTTTGGTATTTGCGAGGTCATGTTCGTGATGTTCTTGATGTATCATCAAACTAAGTAGTGCAACGGGTTCAGGTCAGGCGATGAGGAGAGCAGACAATGTGAGAATTGCAAAAAGTTCTTCTGAAGCCAGGGCAAAGTCTCTTTGGACTTGTAGGCCGGCACTAAGTCTTTATGCCACACCCAGTGTCTACCAGTTGCCACGCGATTGCATCAAGCGATCACCACGCTCTTTAGCAACTCCTAGTTCAGTATTCTGTTTACTTCCAAGCTGACTTCAAAGATGTGAGGTAGCATGATGTGGCCCTCACTTAGAACTACAAAAGATTATAACCGTGGATGGAAACTTTGTTTTCATACCCCTGAACACGTTTCTGTTATTCGTGGCAATCAAGCAATGCATTTTGAGGATGCTGACAATAGATAATTATAGAGCACGAGTTTTACAACGGCGCATCTCTGATCATGCTCCTTAAACATTGTGGCACATTCATACATGATAGAAGACTCCTATCGCTTTTGGGATTTGTACACAACTGGCCAATAAATAGATGGTGTCCAACATAAAACATTGTTTTACATTAAAAAGGAATTGAATCATGTCGTCTTTCCTAGGGCGATAATTTCATCGTGCCTGTTTGTATAGTAATATCAATTGAACAATCGTTATGCCGAACACGGGTATCGAGTTTGACATTAGTAATTGTCGAATTTATAGTCCAGAATTCAGTGGTGATAATAACTTAAACGTGACTGTTCGAATGAGTTGTCCGTAAAAAATTGAACGTTTATTTTCCGCAATCTCGTACCTCACGCTTCTTATATTCTACACTTTACTCCTTAAATTTGATGAATTATGCTTCTGACAAATAGGACAGAATTGCTGTTTTCTAGATATATTCACATAATATTTATTGATGGCTAGTTGTTTTTTTTTTTTTTTTTGAAGACTTAATTTCTGATCTTTACATCAAGTGACGTGATGCGTTTTCTGGATCGATTTCCATGAATAAATATTCGATTAATACAAATTATCAATCCTCATCCCCTGTCATTCAATTAATATAAGTAAACATTTTATACTCTTCTTCACCTCGTGCATTAAATCTAAGAACATCACTCCATTGTTTAAAAAGTTATCCCAAATTAAAATAACCAAAAGGTGTTACGTAAGTTAGACTAATTAAAATAGATAAGCTGTTTATGTATTATAGTTACTCTGATTTTCACATCGGTTCAATTAATATACTGACATTCTTTAGTGTTTAATGTGAATAAGATAATATGATGTAAAATGAATATGATATAAAATGACGTATACAATGACAGCAACTGAAATAAGTTAAACAGTCTGAGAAATATTTAGTTTTATATAACAGGCACTCTGTGTGTATCCGTATATGTACGTATGCGTGTGCGTGTGTAAGAGTTACTTCCCTATCGACTCAAAAACTGCCGGGGCGTTTTTTCTTATTTTCACATAAATATTCTTCATGTATCTGAGAGTGAATATAAATATGTTTCTATTAGAATTCAGTCAGAAAGTATTGAAAGTCGACAACCAAAAAATTCCCATCAAGTTTTATACGTTTATAAAGTGTAACATTACACGGACATGTGAAAATTGTTATCACCACATAAGCAGAAAGGAACCGATGTATAAATTCAACAGTAGGTTCTTGAATAGGACAGAGACGTGTTCCAAATTAATATTTCTGTTTAAACGACAACTGAACTATGACACTAGACCATGACGTTTAAACTTTAATTCAAGCAAATAAACAAATGATTTTATAAATTCAGCAGTAAATTCTCCACAGTGCAATGTAGACTGCAATGAATGTAGATAACTCTAGTAAAGTACAATTGCAGGCAATCAATCGAGTTATTGATAAAAGGGATATTTCCTCGATGTAAATAGCAATAAAAGTATTCGAAATATTGGACATTCGACTCTCATTAAATCCCGGGCAATGTCTGGTGTGGATTGAGAGATTTTGTTTCATATGCGATTAACACGAGCAACTGGGAAACGCGGAAGAAGGAGGCGCAAGGGTAGGATATAAAAAGTAAGTCCACATTCGGTAAAAAAATGGTTGGTTTGCCGTAGTTGGGAATAATGACGCAGTGCAACATTATACTTTACAGTCAAGCTTGTATACGCTTTTTGAATTCTTACTTTTCTTGTACATATATGACAACAGCGAAAAACAAGATATAATCCATTCTAATGAGGAATTATCTTCTATTCATATTACTTGAGAGCCCCCAACTTGTTTCCACGTGTTGGGAATGTCTTTCTTGCACGCTAGACATCAGGCAAAATTAACAGCAAACCTAAAAAAAAAACGAACTGAAAATCAATAGACTGTCTTGTCTATTGGCAAAGTGTTCCGTAAAGCATTTTTTTTCGAACAAATACAATCATCAACGCTCTGATCCCCAGCTTGCATCAATTGTGATGGATGGCTCTCGTCTGTGTGAGGCCCCGTGTTTTGACAAGCTTCTGGGTTTGACCTTTACTCCTGATCTGAAATGGAACACGTACATCAAGTCTGTTGCCAAGGTCGCTGGAAAGATGGTGGGATCCTTCTACCGCTCCAGAAGATATCTCACTACTGATGCAATTCTCTATCTATATAAAAGCCAAGTACGGCCAAGGATGGAATACTGTTGCCATATCTGGGCAGGAGCTGCCAAAAACAGCCTATCATGCCTTGACAGAGTACAAAATAGACTTCGTGGTTTAGTGGGGGATGCCCTTTTCTCTACCCTGCAACCCCTCTCCCACAGAAGAGACATTGCGAGCCTATCCTTGTTTTATCGTTATTTTCATGGCAGGTGCTCGTCTGAACTCCAATCCCTGGTCCCCCCTCGCCAATCTTTCACGAAAAACACCCGTCTAGCTGAATCCACTGTGAAAAATTTCCCTCACTCTATATCTGTGCCTAAATCAAAACGCGGATTTCATGAACAAAGCTTCTTTCTTAGAACTGCACGCCTGTGGAACTCTGTTCCGTCTGCCTGCTTCCCTCCGGACTACAACTTGGATGTCTTCAAGTCCAATGTTAACAAATTCCTAATGAACCGCCCCCCTTATTAAACACTTCATCAAATCTCCTCACTAACGTAATGTACTTGCACTAACCCTTATCCCTGAGTGGCTTCCGGGCCTTGATAAGTGGTGATCACTGTGTAAAAAAAAAATAATAATTTCTTACATAGTTTCGTATTTCGTTGTGGTTAACAGAGATACTGCTGGATACGGAGGTCAGGACAAGCTCCCAATATGGACACTGCTCGAACACAAAGAAACTATAAATAACTATCTGTAGAACTGCAAAAATGGCAATAAATCAAAGTCTTTCTTCGAGAAACAGCGTTAATGAGGTTATGAATCAGAACACCTCGCTAGGTAAGGATTACTATGATAGAAAAGTGGCAACTGACTGTCATCAAAATCCTCTCTGACAACCAACAAAGAATAACGGAAAGGATCGTAGATAGAAAAGCAGATGACGCCAGCGTTGACAGTCGGAACATTGCACAACATCAAAAACGATGATCACTAATGAAATAATGATTGCTTCAGGATAGATGAAGAGTCATAGCCCCCATTTCGTATACCAGAAAGGGAACCACTTAGATTAATAAAGTAAGAATGTGTGATTGTATGTGACAGTTATCAAGTCGAAAGAATAAGTTAGTCGTCTATCTAAAAAGCGTATAGTTAATATAATAGCTAAACCACGTAATTGATGATAATTTATTTTCATCTAGAACATGGCATTAGGTCATGGTGTTTGAGATTTATTATTATTATGTCTATGACAAGAGAATAATCTTATCATTGTTTTAACTATCGAATCTATATCCGAAACAGTTAGACACAGTTAATCAATTGAGAACCACATCGCTATCTAACAACAAATAAGATATTAGCTGGTATATACTCGAGAATCAAAATAATGAAAAAATATTCTCTTGTCAATATCCTAAGTTTTATACCTATCAAATGTCGAAAATCCAAACTATTTTATTATATAAAGATTCTTATCGACAGAAAATTACATTCGAACAGCTGTACCCGGCCCCGTGTTGCCCTGACTTAGTTTGTTTAAATGAAAAACAAAAAATAAATAAAAAATAAATAAAAGAGACAATGGTCCTGTATATGGCCATAAACTATATCCAGTGGTGAGGCCCCAGTTTCGGGCTTTGGGGAGTGTGGACCCATCTTTTAATTGCCAATGCTCCCAGGTTCACTCTGACCCGGAGTGATAGAATCTCTTAGGGTCCCAACTATGCGTTAAATAGAAACGGACTTGAAAACAATAAATATATTCTACTAAGAATTATTTTTTCAAAAACTTTGGATTCGGCATCAATAACCTAAAAAGGGTTGATATGCCATAAAATAAAAACAACCAAAAGAGACAAAGTGTATGTTTGTTATGTTTATGTTCTCAATGCTTGTAGATGCACAATATTTTGAGACTTAATGTTTGTTTCAAACGCCAGCGAAATGTGATATACGATATCTTAAATAAAAAGGTGTATTCGTTGAAATCATTCGATGCCTGTTTTTTTTATTAGGTTGACAGAAGGAAGAATATGAGGATTAAATTGTAATAGCTCATAAGAGAGGCCCTAACTTTCAAACATGTTCCCAGAAGAGCCCCGTCTGTCCATTAACCAAATATGATACAATACTTCCGCTATTCTCCAAAACTGCTTACTTATATATTTTGGCAAATTAATAAAATATTTTTTGTTTATATATTTTTCCAACATATATGAAAATAATATAAAAATGTTGTAGGATAAGGTAAAATAAATGAATTAGTTTGGCAAACCGTTTTTCTTTTTAATTTTATTTCATTAAAGTATGCTTATTGTCGTATATATTTTCTGAGAGAAAATAGTGCATTTAAATATAATTACTGAGAATGTTCCTAAACATTTGGGCTCCTCTTCGTTATTGTCGGTAAATTCGGAAATCGAAATAATAATGTTCAAGTGCAAGCAAATAGTTTCTAATGAATAGCCATGTCGCATTAGATTAAATTGCATTTTAAAGAGGCTACGACAATTTTATTAGGCTGTACAAAAAATTCTGGAAAGCAGATCATATAACAGCAAGTGCAAATTCTAAATGTCTATTTCAACTTTCTTTTGCTTCTAGGTATGCTCAAATTCATTCATAGCTTGCACTTGTTAAATTATAAATATGTCTTTTATATCTTTTGATATGCCAATCGGTAAGGAACGCGTCCGGAGCACTGTTTTTTTAGTTTCGATTATGGTTGATGGCGCCAAAGTCATTTCTAAAATTTTAAATCAGTATTATATATTATATTTACTTTTGAAATCAGTACTATAAATTGAGTAATAGAGAATTGGCTCTGTAACAATAAATGCAAACGCTGTATGAATTAAGATATATAAAGCGGATCTTACAACCCGACAAGGCTGGGCGTTTCGTACTCCCGCCAGCAAATAAATAAATATCAAAACTGAAAATTGCAAAATAATAATTTTACAAAATATAAAATATTTACATACCTGTTAGAAAAATGAAAACATTTATTTTGTGTAGATGGCCCATCATTTATGAATACAGCAACCCTGTTGCCATTTGCAAATGCTTGGAATGTTGTTGATACGGCCGATGCATAATGTGCAGTAAATATAAATGTTAGCAATAAGAACATGGAGGTTGGCAGATTCAAGTGCGCCATCGTAATATATGCTAATTCAAGTTCGCCTCTTTTTCCTATGTTTGTATGTTGCTTTCAGTTCAAACTTGATAACGCCGGCGTCTTGTTTTGCGCTAAGTTTTAAAGTTTTACTTTGCACATCCTGTTTTTGCTAAAAAATTGTTTGTTTTTAGTTGGTTGTTTTTAGGTTCAGTCGTTAGCGATACACTTGTGACGCCCATGAGCTGGTAACCTTATGAGGTTTACATCACTTTTCTATGCGTATATATTGCATTCTGCAGCGCCGGGTATATCCGGTGGTAAATGTTTAGAATTATGTCTTTTTTTTTTAAATTGAATATTTTCTGAATACGTCATCAATTTCGAGTATGCCACATCCTTATTCCGGTTTTGTTGTCAACATTTACACTTTGTAATTTATATTTAACTTGTGCGGTCTGTGGAAATTCCACAGGGTCTGATTCATATTTAATATATTGATGTTGGTATTCTGTAGAAATTCAGCGTAAATCGAGAGGCTCTGATATTATTTTGTTAAAACTGCATTCATCCAATCGGGCAGAAAAATCCGGCGAAGCCAGGGCGTAAAATATGCTTAAATATGCTATTCAAATTCTTGCAGATTTCCTATATATTATTATCGAGTTAATGTTCCATCGATTTTAATATATTATAAAGTTGCGATTTCAAAAAAAAAATAACTATATGACCTGGCGTCATCGGCTTGAGTGGAAACCGAATCCCAAACATATGAATATATATTTTAAAAATATAATTATCCACTGATACGTGTTTCGTCGTCTATGACTCATCAGAGTTGCTTAATCTAGCGATATTCGATATCGGGGCACCTTGGAAAGCAGCCTTAAACACTACCACTGTTCCATTTGGCCCGAGTGTAGGATATTGGGATTTTTTTATGTGGATGTTATTTCTTTTTTGTTTGTTTGAAATACGTTTTGAATTGATTAGATTATTTATATGCAAGTGCATTTTTACCTAAATGTGAGTTGGGAATATTCTCAACTCGCATTTAGGTAAAGAGCAATTAAATATGAATAATTGAATTAATTCCAAAAGTATCGCGAAAAAAAAACAAAGAAATAACACACACACATACACGCACGCACGCACGCACACGCACACATTTATATATATATACATATATATACATATATATACACCCACACACACACACACACACACACACACACGCACATATATATATATATATATATATATATATATATATATATATATTATAGAAGGAATTCGACCAGGAGTTTAAAGAGCAAATTTTATTTCAATGTAATTATAATTAAAAAACAGCGCTCTTTGTAACATAGATAAATGATAAGCTCAAAAAGTACATTTATGATTGAGCTTTATTAGTAGTGAACATAAAGATTGGGAATTTGATTCGGATTCTGTTTGGTTTTCTTTTCAAAACTGATTCATACTTTTCAATTATCAATCTTTATACTCAATATATATATATATATATATACACACACACACACACACACACACACACACACACATATATATATATATATATATATATATATATATATGGCTTTAGTTCTCTTCAGCTAAAATCAAAACCGAAACCAAACTTATTAAGAATTCTTGGTAAAATTATATATAAAAAAAATAGAATATTTGCCTGTCATTTGCTAAAATCGAAACTGAAACGATAACTAAATGGGGAATTCTTTATATAAAAAAAATAGGTGACTTAAGTGCCACAAGCTATAATCGAAACTAAAGCGAAAATGATGAAGAATTTATGGTAAAATTATTAATTAAAAAAATTAAATGACTTGAGTGACATCAGCTATAATCGAAACCGAAATTAAAGCTTAGAGAGGAATTCTGGGCAAAATTATTTATGATAAGAAATGAAAGTACATAAAAATAAAACGACCCGGGTGTAAGTGTGGCTAAGAAAATAAAAGACGCTATCGTATTTTTACAGGGGGACCCAAAAATTAAATGGAACTTTTGTCATAACTAGTTTATTAGATTCAAGGCATCACATCAAAACAATAGGGTCTTTGGCCTTTTTTTCTTTGTTCACTGTAAAATGCTCAGAAAAAACAACTGAATGTCATCTGTTTTGGGGGGTCACCCTGTATACAACGAGTCAGATGTTAATATTACATCGAGATAAGAAATGTGTTCAAGTTCATCCTGGGAAGCATTTTGAAAAATGTACGCATTAAATAATTTTTATTCCAGTTTCACCCCTAACAAGGCACGATACAACTCTGATCTAGGGGGCTACTATCTGTGACATAAGTTGAAGGAATACTTGAACTTCTGCATGTCAGTACAGTTGGAGAAGCAGGAGCTCGGAAGGGAGTTCCAAAGTCTAGCAGTTCTGGGGTAGAAACTATTGGAGTAAAAGACTTCTTTCATCTAGAGATCTCCTCTGTGTATGAGGTGAGAGTTTGCTGTTTTTCACATTTGTCGAGGGTATTTACGTCGACGGGGTACAAGTACTTATAATTCGTAGGATTATTTACCATTAAAATACTTGTAGAAAAGACAAAGGGATGCATTATTTCGTTGATGGGACAGAAGATGAAATTTATATAACAGTTCAAGACCTATTAAGTTGGCGACTCTGCTTTGAACCCTGTCCAAGCGTGAGAGACTAGTAGAAGATGTACCAGTCTAAATGTGACAGCAATACTCCATACAAGGGTGAATTGTTGTCTTGTGAATATACAGGATACTTTCAGGTGTAAGTAACTTTCTAGCACGGCAGAGAGAGCCCACCTTCTTCGCAATGGCCTTGGCAAGTCTCTCAATGTATCTATCCCAACTCATGTTCTGTGAACGTTAGGGCGAAGAGTAAAATTAAGTACTTTCGGGTAATGGATTCTTGGCCATTGTTATTGGTGGCAGAGAACGTTTCTTGGTATTTTTTAAGAAAACAAGCTTTGTTTTCGCAGTACTGGATGTGATCATCCATTTCTTTGCCCATTCCACTACAGATTGATGTCTTCCTTGAGTTTGTCTGTCATTTCCTTAGATATGTGTTCATTTGTTTTCCCCCTGGTGCCTTTTATAGAGTTTAGTGTCATCAGCAAATATACCCATCTCAGAGACAATCTATCAGGGAGATCATTTACGAATATTAGGAATATTAAAAGGTCCAAGGATCAAACCATGACGTAGTCCTGAATTTATATCATATTGCTCAGATGTACAACCGTTGATTTCTTCCCGTGCTACCGTATGATCTGATATTCCAGGGAAGGCCATCGTGCCATATCCTGTCAAAAGTCTTAGATATTTCTAAAATTACCGGTCTTTCCTTCCCTGATTTGTCCTGTGTTTGCTATATACGTTCAGAGATTACAGTTAGGATATTTGCAGTAGAACGAGCTTGCGTAAATCCATTTTCTTGGTCGTCAGACATTAAGCAACTGAAATGTTATGGACTTGTTTAATTATGGACTCAAATATTCTGGCGAAAAGCGGAAAGAACTAATGGGGCGATAATTAATGGGTTAGTTCTTTAGCCAGAATTCTTAAAAACTGATACAAAAAAAATCAGTTTTCCAGTAGTAAGGTTCGTTAAGGCATTTGTTCTAAGTTTGGCGGAAACTGGAGCAACCTCTGCGAAGCATTTTTTATATAACAGCCGGGATGATATCGGGTCCACATGCTTTTGAGGTGTCTACATTTTTTATGATATTATGAACCTGAGAGAAAGTCCTTTTCTGATCATCTAGTGTGGTGTCTGTCCGCAAAGGAAGTCGGGGAGGGAGTGATTTGCTGCAGCCAATGTGGAATTCGGGTAAACCGATTGGCAAGCATGTTAGCCTTCTCGGTTGCTGAGTGAACAACCTCATATCTTTTAAGTGTTTATTTACAAAAAGCATTAACACTATTACCGAGAAAACGGATATGTTTCAATGAAGTATAAACACAGAAAAACACACACATATACAAATATACAAATATATATATATATATATATATAATTATATACATATATATATATATGTATGTGTGTGTTTTAGAATAAGAATGCAATTGGATATTTTTTTCACTTGTGCTGATTTATAATTATGATTCATAAACATAATTTTAATCACAATTTCTTAATGTCTATTTTGCTTGGCCTTTTTAAGCGATTCTTTTCTTTTACTTTCATTTATTTAATTTTGTTGTATATATCTCCTGAAATTTGTGTTTTAATTCACAAATTGAAATTACACTTGGGGTGGATTATTTAAATTATATTTGAAAAAAACTATGAAATTATATGTTTATTAAAAATCATATTGACAGGACGGACAAAAACATTTTCACCGGCCTGATATATTTACCGAATAACTCATCGAACCAAAGGAGATATCAAGGATCATGCCTACCTCGGATTATTACCTTCTTCCCTGGAAGATTTACGATACACATTGCATCTGTATACCTCCCTGCTACCAAATACTCAAATTTCAGGATTTACCATTCAATTTGAATATGAAGTTCAATACCCTGTTCATTCTGAACCAATATATAATTTCCCTTACTCTATGATGATAAACTTTACAAGCTTTTAATTATGAGTTTCTATGCTTATTACATTTAGCAAATTGCCATTCTAATATTTGGTAATATGTTTTCCTCTAAGGAGATAGGTAAACATCGAAAAATTATAGGTTAAGGAATTATACTTATTGAAATGTATTTTTTCCTGCATATAATAGAAATTCTAGATTTAAAATTTAGCCGTTTCACATCATAAAATTAATATTACTAGATTATGATTAATTTACCCTATTTAGTATAGTGAGAATGCTTTATTTAGCTGGGATTGTTATTATAAAATATTTCAGCCAATAATATTTTGTAAGACTGATAATCACAGGATTTACATAACAATAGATTTATTGCATTACATAATTCTGAGGTATATATATATATATATATATATATATATATATATATATATATATATATATATATATATATATATATATATATGTATATATATATATATCACGTAGGGGCTAATTACGAATTATATGACCAGATATTTTTTTTTTCATTTTTTATTCCAGCGAAGAGATTTTATGACGAAAAAATCCGGAAACAAGAGCGTATTATTTATATATATATTTTTTTTATTTACAGAAAGTTAATATGAGATAAGTCATTGGTACTGTCGGTTTCAAACCGCATAATAGGGAACCGTTCTTGATACCATTTGTTTTATAAACGGTTTTTGAAACATATACATATATTACAATATATTGTTCAAATGACGTTTTTTGAACAAGTTAAAATTAATGTAATAAAATTTATAAAATGTTCAATTTAATGTTTTGGAGGCTAAAGAAAACAAAAGAATATGACAAATGGATCCTCTATTTTTAGGTCCGCTATATCAATGAATTAATTCAGAAATATATAAAATAACATATGTGAGAAAACGATAGTTTGTGCACCAACCTAATACATATATACATACATATATATATATACATATATATATATACATATATATAGATGTATGTATGTGTGTGTGTCTGCGTGGGTATATGTATGTATATATTGTAATTATTAATATTTATTCGTATGTAAACAATTATATTTGGTCGCTACAAATAGCCATCTGTTTCACTCAATGAGACTTCGTGAAGCGACCCTGAACAATTCGACGCTATAAAAAAAAAAGAAAACTGAGCTAAGTCAAAGAAAATACTTTGCGAGTTCTATTTAAAAGAAGGTTACAAATTAAGAAGTCGTATTTCACCCTCTTTGGAAAATCTTTCAAAAAGTTCCACAGCTGGATTTATAGACGATATAATTTTGAAATTAATAAAGTGGGGCGTATTTAACCAGAACAGTAGGTTGTGTTAGTGGGTGAGGGAGAATTTAAACTGAACATCGAGTTTCATGAAGCGTTTCTGTTTATAAGCTAATTTTTGGGTGTCGAAAAAAACGTGTTGGAAATGTATTTGCTGACCCACTAGTCGCAAGAGTTATTTATATATAGATTGGAGTGAGTTGGTTCTGCGTTTTGCTCATTGATTTGAAAAGTGGAGGGTTGGAGATGTGTACTATGTCAGAACAATAATGCTAAATTACATATATACACGTACACATACTAATCAGACATTTGCATATAATACGCACATATACGCATACGTACATACACATATACACATATAGACAGATAAAACTAAGAGGATATGTATTAATTTAGGTTATTAGCAAACCTCACTGGATTTAAAACATTTTTCCCTTCACAACTCATATATATATATATATATATATATATATATATATATATATATATATATATATATACATGCAGTTATATAAATATTAAATTATATACTAAAGGGGAGGAAAAGTTCAAAATTTCATACTAGAATGTATACATATATAACATAAAAGTTAATTAGATGAGCTTAGATGGAGGGGTGTGTTGGTTATATGTACGTTTGAATATAGGTTAAAAATAGAGATACAAACACGAGTTGACAAAATATTATTTATATTAATATATATATATACATATATATATATATATATATATATATATATATATATATATAGTGCAGAATTTTGTTCAAAATTCAATGACTCGCGTTTTCTTTTTATAACTTTCGTTTATTTCCTGGATTTTGCCATTACAGCTGTTTCGAAGGTGGGAAGGTAATTTTACGATTTATTCGTCCATAAAAATATCCTGTCTCCACCAACTTCTTCAGATGTTTTTCCATTAGATTTTTACAACAAAAGGCACATCTTTGACATGCTGGGCATCGTATTCGGGTAAAAAAGAGTTCCAAAGACATGATTCCGCACTTCCGCCATCTTTTGCTGTTATGTGAAGATAGTTTTCCGTTTTAACCCGTAGTTTCGTATTTTTTATTTATTAATTGTTTATTTATTAGTTATTCTTGTTTTAAGTTCCCTTTTTTTCCTATTTGCTTTTTCCAACTATCTTATAATTTTATTTCTACATTAACGCGTGTTTATTTTAATAGTCCTATTTTGCTTGGTGTTTGAATTGGTATTTTCACCTGATCCCTTATTTTAAAAGGAAGGTAACTCTCATGAGATCAGTTTTTATATCTAGGATTGCCTCCCTTGCACTTTTATCTTTCCTTATATTATACGTTTAGCTTTTGCTACTTTCTTTTCTAATCTGCTCTAGGGCGTGAAATTAAGTATATATTCCTGTGCAAACATCCGTGCATTACGTCTAGGCGTTTGTTTAATAATGTTTCTTCTGATATTAGCATATGCTATGCTTCTAATAGACATAGGTTGCATCTTTTCGATTTGCTCGGTTTATATTTTCCCCTTCATCAATTATTGACCATCTTAATTCATATTCAGGTTTATATTTCTTTAATTCCTTAATCCATTCTGTTAAAATGGTTGAGTTTTTTCTGTGGGGGTTTTCAGTTGTTTTCGTTATTACTATTGGTTCGGTTTCTATTTTCGTTATAGTAGTTGTAGTTGTCACTATTGTTATGATCCTTTCTATCGTTATTTTCATTTTTATCCACATTGTTGTTGTTTTCGTTATTTGTGATGTTCTTTTTTTTTCTCAGTTTCATTTTTAAACGGTGATTACGATATCTTTTCTTAAAGCAAATCCGGTGCTCACCAGATATACTTTAGTTTCATTATTTGTTATAACTTCACATTTGTATACTACGTTTGAAGTTTAAGAATTCCCCCCATTGGACATTCAGTAGTGTCCTGCAGTTACAATTTTTTATATTGTTAGATTCATTTTCTGTCCTATCTCTATTTTAAAAAAAAAATGTTTAATTCAATGTTATTTGAGCCAATTATGCTATTTGTTAAGTTAGCAGACGTTGAGAAGAATAGCTTAACAGTGTGTTTGTTAATTATCTTACTCACATTACTACCTTGCGGGAAATCGTTTTTCTATGATTTGGTAAAATTCCCTCGGAATGTTATTTTTTATATGGTGGCTGAACGGTGTATTAAACCACGGATGGTTCTTCCGTCAATTTTTCTTAGTAACTCCTCTTTCGCTTTTATTATAGTCTAGCTTTTCATGTTTCTTTTTGTGTTCATTGTATGTTTTATTTTTTCATTTGTTATTGCTCTTTTTTCTCCTCTTGGTAAACAACTGATGATTCCTAAAATATAAATTATTACTGGTACTATAGTGACTTTTAGAGAATAAGTTGATGCAGTGATTGCAGGTGATTGAATGATTTATTGACTAAATACTTTTCTAACGAATGATAAAATATTTTTTGTATAGTTTTAAAGGTTAAAAACTACCAAGACTATACACACACACACACACACACACACACATATATATATATATATATATATTTATATATATATATATATATATATATATATATATATATATATATATATATATATATATATGATATTTCTAATTTATCCCAACCTATGGTAACTTAAGCTATGCAGGACAATTTGAATGTCCCAAGGTTATATCTTTCTTCGATTGATTGATTTTAAATTATTACGTTTATCAATTAAGAATTTTGGGTAGCCAGTATCGATCAGGATTTCCTTCATTTTAGTAAGTTAAGTATCTAGCTGACAGGGGAAACAAATAACCAAGGCCCTATGTACCAGCATAAATCAACGTAAACTTGGTTGTTTTACGTGCAAAAGAAAATATGAGAAACTAACGGTTTAAATTTTTAAATTTTAAATGCATCAGTGATATTGAGGTTCTCGCTGAATTTGACTTTTTTTTCTCTCAGTTAAAGCATCACACCTCTCTTTTCTCCGATACTTTTTCAGCTATGAAAGCTAATGTGTCTAGTACTGTACATTGTCATAGCAATTCGTCTATTTACTCGAGGAATTTTGTCTGAAAGAAATCCCATTTTTCTAATCTGCTTCATTGAAAGAAAAATAAAGACATTTATCTTTCCAGACCTGTTAAAGGTGCCAACGAAGCCGTGCTGAACCGTACTGACTATATTAATAAAATAGCATATATTTTAAATGACACTAAATATGTCTTAAACTCTGTTCGGTTGACTTGTGTGATAAAAGTTTGAATATTGAAAATACATTGCAAAAACGCTTGGACATCTTATTTAAAAGAAAGAATTATTGTTCCAAAATGATTTATCTAAAAATGCGTTCCACTGGATTATTGAGACCTTGACTTTATGGTCTCTTTATACTTCATAAAGATAATGTGCCGAGTAGACCGATTTCATTCATGGTTGACTTTGCTCAGCATGCCTTTACTCAATGACTCACTGAGTTACTTTAACCTGTCCGTACTTTCTATTCTACTTATTGTGTCTTTGATTCGTTTACGTTCTCCCAATCATTACATATACTATTCCTAATAAAAGCAATCCTTGTTTTGCTCGTTTGATATTTCCAGTTAATTTATCAACGTGCCTATTGATAAGAGTATTACTATTTTAACGTAGTCAACTTGTAGCACCTTATTTACCGAAACAGTTTTAGTCGCGTGCAAGCGACTCTATAAGTCACTCCGTCAGTCCGTCGGTCGGGCGGTCGGTCTGTCGGTCGTGCATCAGTCGGTCTGTCGGTCTGTCCATAACACTTTTGTGCTTGGCCTTTTTGGTTAAGATCCAAGGCTTGTTAATAGATGCGGTTCTTAGCTTTGTAAGCTTTTCTTGGCCTTGGGTCAACGTGTATTATCTGTTCTTACTACATGATGTACTTATGTTTGTAACTTTGTGATATAAAGTGGGGGATCACTTTTCTGTAGTAATTTTATGTAAAATGATCACTCACTTTACAACCAGTCCGCTTCAAAGCGATCCAAGTCATTCTCCAGATCATTCAAGTTGTTTTTGAAGGATTCCAGTTATTTTTTAAGAATTCAAGTCATTCTTAAGGTCATTCAATTCATCCTTAAGTTTATCAAAGTCATTCTAAGTCATTTACTTTTTATTTATTTAAGTCATTTCAGCCCATTTTTGGTCATTTTTGCTTATCTTTAAGAATTTCATGTCATTCCTACATTCACGCATTCATTCATTACATGAGAGCACGCGACTAATGACTATCGGCCTTGTTTATTGAACTCCTTGCCCTTTGCACAACATCCATCGAGTCTAGTTTCGACAACGTGGTGTACGCACAAATTGATTGGGTTTATATCGCCAACCCCTTAGGTTACCGACATTTTCGTTGGATTTTATAACTTAAAACATCTCAAAACGTCGCATAACACTCCTGATTTATATTTTCGTTATGTGGATGATACGTTTGCAGCATTTCCATTCTCAGAACATGGCTTTATAATTCTTCAAATGTCTTAATTTCTTACATCACGTTTTGTTTTTTTTACTATGGAGATAGAAAATGACAACTCTCTCCCGTTCCTTGACGTGTTGGGTGAAAGATCCAGAGCGGGTTTTCTTACCTCAACATATAGAAAAACTACATTTACCGGTCTATATATTAAATTGTGTTCTTTGCACTTAAAATTACGAAGTTGGCGTTGATTCATACGTTGATACATAAGGCCTTGTTGTTTGTTTCTCCTGTCGGCTAGATACTGAAATTACTAAAATAAAGGAAATCCGGATCGATAATGGCTACCCAGAATTCTTAATTAATAAATGTATTAAATTCAAGTCAACCAATTTAATAAAGACATATATCTTAAGTTGAAATAGGTTGAAGAAAATGGGTTCCTTCTCATGAATCAACATAAACAGGCTATTAACAATTGTTTTCCGTTTGTTCTACCTTTGATGATTTTAAATACAAAATCTGCATTTTCCTCTTTCAAAAATGGCGGTGTGTCTCGCACTAAACTTAGCAATATTATATATAAAATACAATGTCGGTGTGATGCTGTCTATGTCGGGCGAAGCAGAGTTCAGATTGAAACAAGAATTGGACAATATGTTTCTTCAGGTTTTCGTAATAAAAAATAAAATTTAAAATTAAATTCTCCTCAATCCTCTCCACAATAATTTAGATTCCACAATTGGACAACATTTATTGGATAACCCAGGATGTTGATTGGTATATAAGGACGACTTCTTTTCAATTCTATTTCGAGGCCGATTGAGTAGTCTCCATTACGTAATTGAATCCGTTTCTCTGCAGGCAGAAGAGGTTCTTTAATATTCTTGACCTTTCGGTGACTTGTTATTATTATTATCCCCCATTTTTCTCGTTTTTCCCCATTTATTTATATGCGAAATATTATTCCTCATTTCATGCTATTTCCTTTTTTACTATTTTGTCTTTGAATAATATATACATACATACATTATATATATATGTATATATATAATGTATGTATATATATATATATATATATATATATATAATCCACATTTGATTCCTTTTTTTTCTCTTCTCCCTTTGCTTCCTCCCTGTACATATACTTATCGTAATTAAAAATATGTCGCCCATATTTTCCACTTAATTTTAATTTCTTTCCCCTATTTCATTTTAAAAAAACGATCAAAATGCCATCTTTTGTGGCTGATGTGAATGAGAAAAGACGTCTAAGATTCAGAAGAACTTTTCTCCATCAAATATATATATATGTATATATATATGTGTGTGTGTATATGTATGTATAAGTCTGAGATTGATCTTAGAAAACGTTTGTCTCAGAATACATCCAATACTTACCGATAACCGATACTTGAAATTTATTACCATTGGTAAAGCAATTTTTTCCATGTTGTCCATTAATCACAATGATAGAACAACGGACCGTGAAAATTCTTTCTGGGTAAGTTGATAGATGTGTTTGTTTTTCTGTTTTTTGTTTTTCTTATGACGTGATCTGTAGGGTCAAACCCCGTACGTAAATTTCCTAATTTTTTTTTCCTTTACTGGATAGAATTTATATAAAGTAATATAATTATAAACAAAAACAATAGGTTCTCTAGAGTGCCATGTGGAAGAATATATATTTTGGAATAAGTTACTGCATAAAGCTTTTTCACGGGCGATTTCATGGATTTCAATGATAATAAAATGTAGGAGTATGAAATATTCGCTAATCATCATTCAATCCCGGGCAACATCAGGTTTATATGCTTGTATATATATATTCGGTTAGTTCACAAACATTATCGTTTTCTCACATAAGTTAATTTATATATGACTTATGAATTAATTAATATATATATATATATATATATATATATATATATATATATATATATATATATATATATATATATACATAAATTACAATAAGTTTACCAAGGTTATCAAAATGGTAAACTTAAAATATATCATAAATATTAAAGAGTTAATATTTACAAGTAAAGTAATCTCAACGAGATGTAAAAGCTCAATAAAACCGAAAAGGAAATAGCGCTTATAATATGAACAAATGATTAATAAAACATGTTAAAAGACATCTTGAAAAAGAGTTAAAAACATATTTAATTTTAAAAAGGAAGCACAAGTTAAGTGGATAGTCCTTAATCCGCAGAGTTTCGAAGAAATACTCTCCTTCTCATCAGAGGGCAGGAATTTGCAAAATGCGGGATCGGATTTTGCATGTAAAAGTATTTAGTGAAACAACAAGTAAGTCACAGATCTTACTTGGTTAAAAGAAAAAGGGTGAGGTAAGGGTAGTAGGAGATAAAAGAAAAATGATAAAAAGATTTCACATGAATGGATAGTCCGGTGAAGGGTAAAAAATCGGCCTTCAATGACTTCATCACTTCAGGACATCCAGATTTCTGTGCTAATGGGTTAAATACACTTGTTTCTCGTTGGAAAACATGTGTCGATTCTAATGTTTCTTATTTTGATTAATAAAGATCATTATGAAGAAGTTGAACATCAAACACGATATTATTTTTGCACCACTCTAATAATAAATTGTTTTACCAAAAATTATTAATGTTTTGGTTTGGGTTTTGATTATAGCTGATGGCACTTACGTCATTCATTTTTTTATTAATGATTTTACCAAGCATTCTTCTTAAATGTTCCTTTCTTTGCCGTTTGTAGCTTACTAGCCTAAGTGGCCGGTGTTACTCAGGTGTTTGGAGGTGTGTGTTAAGCTAAAAAGGAGGAAAATAACGTGAAAAAAAACGTGACGTCTTTACTGTTACGTCCCTCGCCAAACCGGAAGTTACATATTAATCCTCATTTTCTCACTCTTTTCTATTTTCCTGATGGAAAACATTTTGCTTCGAAATACTTAGGCAGAAATAGCGTTTATGACTCTTCTTTTTATTGATGTTTTTCTTTATTTAGCAGTCAAATAAATTCATTTATACACATATTTAATTCATTCTGTCTTAAATCCCATCACACACACACACACACACACACACATATATATATATATATATATATATATATATATATATATATATATATATATATATATATATATATATACAGAGATCAATTATGTCAATCTTTAAATATTTTCCGCCCTGACTCAACAGCAGATTATGAAATCAATTAACTTTAAAGGAAAATAAACCGAATATTGGAATGATTACACGAGGCTTAAAAGATTGAAAGAGTGGTGTGTTTAATGGCATTTACGCCATCTTTGATTTTAATCCAGAGGCATACAGCCTCACCAACTTATTAATATGATGTGGCCATTTTGTTATACTTAACTTTAAAATATATTGTATAATTGTTAAAATTTATTATTCATTAATTATTAATATTTATTGCCTTAACTAATATTAAAAATGATTAAATCTAGTATGTATGTATTAAGGATTCTCATGTTTTTGTTAAATTTTTAAGCATTAAAATGGTTTAAAATACATCATTTATTTCGTCGTATCTTAATATATGTTCAGCTAATAACAATTATTTTTATTGCATTACCGTCCCAAACAAGTCATAGTACCACTTTGAATTAGGGGGCTACTATATGGGGCATAATTGCAGGGGAACTATTTAGGGAGTTCGTCAGCAAGATGTATATTCATATAACACTTTAATTTCTGAATGTAAATGCAGTCTGTGGAAGAAACTTTAACGTAGAAGAATTTTCGACATCTGGGGAGCTATAATGAGCAGAGACACTATTTACAGAGTCCAGCAACAAGATGTCTATGCACATTACACTTGAATTTCTACACGTTAGTACAGACTGGAAATTAGGAAACAGGATGGGAATTCCATTTCTGTCCTCGGCCGGTGGAGGAGAAATTTTTATTTTTGTTCCTATCCAGAGTGCACGTTATTCGGGAGCTGGATTTAACCCACAATATTATATGTTGTTTAAATAACTATTACTTCTAATATAGAAATTATATTTAAAGTTTTGGTTTTCTGTTCTGCTATATTCATTTTTCCTCATGTTTTTCATCAAAATGTGCAGTGTATTTTCATCAGATACATGGTTAGGAATCCTATATTCTGGTATAGTCTTCATTTTCATATCAGTCAGGAAAACATGAATACGGAAAGTTCATATAACTACTAAAAGATAATCATAATATAATGTGAACATTGGTTAAAAACTAAGAAAATATAGTAAACATTTACGATATTATATCAGGATGGTGGTGGACTTGGGAGGGGGCATTATTATTATTATTATTATTATTATTATTATTATTATTATTATTATTATTTCAATCACTAGTTGTCTCATAGGCCAACATGTTCCTGGGTATGACCTTAAAATATATCCGCTGGTAAGGCCCCAGTATGCGGGCTTTGGTGAATGTGGAGGCACCCTTTAATTGTATTTGCTCTCAGATCCACACTGATCTTGAATGGTAGTACCTGTAAGGGTCCCAACTATGGGTTGAATAGAAACCAACTTGAAAAAAAAATATATATATTCTATTAAAAAATTGTTTTTAAAAATCACTGTATTCGGCATTAAATCACCCGAAATGCCGTAAAACAAAAACAGCCAAAAAAAACACAGGCCATAATCAGTGATCGCTTACTGGCAGTAACCTGTGGTACTCGTTGGAGATCGAGTGACAGCAAGTCTTCCAAGATTTCCAACGTTCTCCACCTCTTTACCATTCGTGCAGAGGATTGCACGCAAAAGCCGGTCGTTGGTTTTTCCTGTGGTTTGGGTTACAAAATGCCTCCTCAAGATACCAGATTTGAACTGCATACTTCTAGTGGAGGTCTGGTTAGTACTCTCCCACCTCGGACTTTCCATCCTCCCTGACCCTTCACAACTAGTTTTTTTTTGCCCTTAAAGAGGAACGTGGCCATGTGTACTCAGGTTTTTATCTCAAGCCTGATCCCTGGGGGTTTCTTTTACTTTCTTCGTATATATCCTATACACTTTTTGTATTCGAGCATTTATTTTATATTTGGATTTTTTTATTTATTTAATTAAATTTGATTCATACTTTTATTTCCTGTTTGTTTTTATTTTATTTTCATTTTGTTTTAATTTATTTTTATTATTATATTATATTTTCAACACTAATATTTTTATGTTTTATTACTTGCTAGTTTTTAGTATATTTCATTTGGTTGTAATTTATTTTTATTATTATATTTTCAACACTAATACTTTTAGTTTTTCTTGCATTTTTTCCTTACATATTCAAGTACTGCTTTACGCCTTTTTATGGCTCAAATAGTTCAAAAATGTGTCGTAATTAAAGAAACCAATGAACACCTCTTGCGTATGCGTTTTTAGGGAGCAACTATTAAATTAAACCCCGTTTACGCAGGTTCCACATTCCTCGTGAAGCATCTTTTCTATTAATTTTGTTGTTGTATTTATAATAATAATAATAATAATAATAATAATAATAATAATAATAATAATAACGATAATAATAATGATAATTATAGTAATAATGGTGCCTGTGCAGTGTACGCACGGTGCTCTAATTCACATAGGATTTTCAATTTAAATTAAATTTTTATGGTATCTTTTTTTTTCATTAAATTTTTAGGTGAAAGTGTAGAATATTTAGAAAGCCTCCCCTCCTGTTCAAAATGGCAATCTAAATAAAGTTTTCATTTGAACACCGTGCGTACAACATTTATTTATTAAAAAAACACGAGAAAATATATTAACTAAAATTTAATGTACTCTCTATTTTAGCTCCTATTAAAACTTTAATGGAAACTGAATATTTAATGAATTTTAAGATGAATTTGTGTCTGTATGTCCCAGGAGAGAATAGAAAATTTCCTATTTCGTTTACCATTTCACTCATGTCAATTATTTACCGATAAAATATTGTAAAACAAACAAACAAAAAACCTTTTAACTTTTAAATATATTTCGAAGAAATAAATTACGTCCGGTGCTAAATATTGAATCAATCGAGGGTTTTAGTTTTAAAAAAAGACAACAAAATAAAACAAAAAAACTGTCGTGAAAAATGCTTAAACTTAACTCACAAATACTTAGAAATACTCAATGAAAAGTTTTATTTATTATTAAAGAATGGACTGAAAAATGTTCTTATATGAAAATTGTTTGTTTTGCAGTTTAAAAAATGAATAAAATTTAATATTCGACTTCCTTCGATAGAAATAAAAGTTCCTTCTATAGAAGTAAAAGTTCGAAAACAAGTTCACTTACCGTTATATTTTGTTTGCTTAACATATTCCAATGAGCAATTATGATAATTGTAGTACTAATCTAAATGGAGAATTGTTTTTTTTTCACTTTAGGAGAATAAAAATCATAATTACAATAGCTACATTATAAGGCGAAGAAAAATAGTTTTATGGCCACGTGGTTGAACATCGGCAAGTGTAGCCCCCTACATGCCTTTATCGACATGTTGATCTGGTAATAAAGTCACGCTGCGATGTTCATTGGCCTGCTTTCTCGGTAGCCGTGATACAAGGTCTTCTAGTTCGTCGGAGCATCTACCATTAAATTACTTGCAAAACAGGCAGAGGGATGCAACATTTCATCGATGGGACAAAGACTAAAACCAGGTTGGCACTTCAGGACTAATACGGTCAGTGACTCTCTTTTGAACATTGTTCAAGAGTGAGAGATTAGTAGTAGAGTCACCAGCCCTAATGTGACAGCAATACTCCATACATTGTAGAATAGTGGCCTTGTAGAGGTACACTGTACTCTCATAATAACTTTTTGGCAAGATACATTGGATAAATATTATCAGGTGTATTTCGTCGTACAAACAGACTTCTATTAATTACTGCCATTTGTTTGGAATTAATTAACTATCAATTTTCATTATTATGAGAGTTTTATCAATTTTTTTATTGTTTGTGTTTCTTTTTCGTTCAATGGAGGCTATTTTATTTAGAAGTATAATATGTAATCTCAGTTACATAATGATATACTTTTCTGGTATTAATTATATTTATGACATGTGTGTGTTCGAGGTTTTGTTCTACGTTTAATTTCTAAAATTTTCTCTCATACACTTTCTTTATATTTTATTATTTTTTTAATTATGTTTATAGATGTTTAGATGTACTTAAAATTTTTATTTATTTTTATTATTTATAAAAACTGGGATATTTTAAAACACCTGCAAGATAAAGTTATACACATTCATAAAAGCGTTTTAGTAATTATAAATATAATCTTTAATATTCGTTATATTCAATTCAATAATTAAATGGTTAATCTTCAATTAGGAAATTGCAATTTTATTATAAAAATATTGCATAATATTTGGCTATTGGACTCAAATACATCAGAATTAATTCTCTTATATATTTTTGTAATAATTTCCAATAAATCTTAATGACTGAAAACTTTTATTAAAGACCAGTTATGCAATTATTATATAGTGAATAGTAAGCTAGGGTCTTTAATATTTATTTCAGTTCACCCCCATAATTATTTTTATATATTATACTGAATTTATAGAAAATAAAAATTGTCCAATTCAATGTGAGATTTTATATATTATATTTGTGTTTTTACTTTATTATTTCAAGTCTTCCTGTAATTACTCGATATAAATACTTCAATCGAAATTTATAATTAGCATCAAACCAGTATGGACTTATACAATGTACTCTATTTACATAAATAAATATCCTGTATATATATATATATATATATATATATATATATATTTTAAATACACTTATCATTACTTACTATTAATTATTTTAATTTAATAAAATGTATATATAACTTTACATTTAAAACCTTAATATATATATATGTATATATGAACATGTATGTATATATATATACATATTCTAATATATATATATATATATATATATGTATGTATGTATGTATGTATGTATGTATGTATGCATGTGTATATGGCATATCACATTAAATAAAATAGACTGGTTTGTTCTATTAATTCTATTTTCGATCCTTTTTAACGTTCGAATGATAGTCTTTACTTCTGGCGGGAACTGGCTGATATAATAATCCTATTACTTGCCAATCCTTCAGGATACATCGTCCGGAATAAATTTATCTAACTGGTTTTGAACACTTTATATACGTTTTGTTTTTCTTCGTTGGTTAATTATTTTATTTTATTTATTTCTTTTGGCCTTTTTTGCATTGGTTAAAATAAACAACGATTAATCTTGGAAAGTAGTAGGACATGATGAATATGGTGATTACATCAGCCAGTTCCTGCCAGATGTACAGACTGTTATTCGGAAGTTAGGAAGGATCGAAAATAGACTTATTAGAAAAAAGCGTATATTTCAGTTTATGGAATATGCCTTAGAGAAAAATGCTGCACACACACACACACACACACACACACACACACATATATATATATATATATATATATATATGTGTGTGTGTGTGTGTGTGTGTAGATAGTAAGAATAATCACGTTTACATTTACACACTCGTTCCTTCAAGATGTCTGAAATTAAGACACGTTTTGCCTAGTCAGTACTAAATGGTTCACTATTAGGAAATACCAAGCGCTGTATATGATCTTTGCTAATTTCGGCATTGTTTCCTGTCCTTATGAATTTGTCCCTGCCATCGGAATTATACCGAGTCGATTCAGGATAGGTATGATATAATATTGCGCAACACTTACTTACAACCCCACTTGTACAGGACATTTATTGTCTTTCAAGACAGAACTGAAACGATATTTAATTTTGTTTTTTTATATTTATGTTAAGTTATATAACAAAAGCATCATATGACGTGAGTGATTAAAGGTTCTATAATCTCTTGAATTCCTGTATGATCGATATCTTTATTGATATTTTAAATATTCATTGGAAATTAAAAAAAAACGATAATATAATGAAATATATAGATATATTTTGGCAAAAAACAACGTGATAATAACATATAATTGATATACAAAAACATTTAAATGCCTTAATCGTGTTTAGTAGAAATGTGTGAGAAATGGTTGTGTTGTTTTTTTACAGCATATCAACCTTTTTTTTTAGGTTATTTAATACCGTATCCAAATATTTTGTAGAAAACTTTTTTTAATGGAATATATTTGTTGTTTCAATATATGTCTGTGTGTGTGTTGTGTAAAGTTAACAAAAGAGAAACATAATCATAAATTCTTATCAAACATGCTCTTGTGTGCCTATATATTACTAATTTATTTAATCTTCTACATAAAAGGTTGTGCATCTGTCTGTCTGTCTCCATATCTTAAATCCTATTTCCTCCGACACTAAACGTCGCAGAACGGCGCTAAGTTCTAAAATGATTGGATTTTTACGGAACGTCTTTTCATGGGATTTTAGCCCCTTAAAATTGTTTTAAAGGCGGTCAAAATTTAAAAAAAAATCGTTTTACATTTTGTACTTTGAGTTGCTATTCGTATCCTATACCTTAGATTTCTCTTGAAATTTTCAGTATCTGTGGGTTTTCTTTGTCCATGCATGCATTTGAAATCAAATGCATTCAGGTCAAGTCTAATGACAGACCAGTTATTGCATTGATTCCGGATTTATTAGCACTTTTATTAATGCTGGGGTCCCTTATGGTTCCGAAAAAACACACATTTCAATAATTAGTTGAAACTAATAATATTTAAGAAAAGCTTAATATAACAAATAAAGACTGTTGATATGCGTTCGTCTATCTGCTGCGTATGCATGTCTTATGCATAACTTGTGTGAAAACGTCCAAGGACATATACTCACGATGTTTACAATAAGTGAAAAAATATCATTATTATTTGTAGGTTAACGCACTACAATGGTTAACGTGATATACACGTTCACAGGGGCATTTATAATGAAAACAATAGAACTTAAAAAATATGAATAAGCCATTTTTATGGTTTATACCGGTTTTCACATCATTTAAAGACGTCGGTGTAATGTCTAATTGTGTATAATATGTGTAGAACACACTCATTTCTTGATAATGATCAGGGTCGTTTTCTAACGTGGAGAAAAGATACAAACATTTTTAATTGTCTCAGTCGTTAAGGATTTCCCCTCCACTGAAAGAGAACAAGAAATGGAAGTGCAGCATCTGAAGAACAGATACTACGCTTTGATCCTGGCCAAGAGGGTATTTATTTGCTCTCCCAACGAGCAAATTAGGTACAAGGCCGATTTTTACTATGACGAGTGAAGGGAAAATGGGGACCAACTCCCCGCGGAGTAGGGGAGTTGGATAGTGACAATTGGTATGAAGGGTTGCCCTTACATTAACCAAGGTCTTATATGTGGAGTTGCCCCCACATATGGTCTTTGCTTGCAGTATCTGCCGTCATGGTCCAATTTTTGTGATTGGCGTAATATGCATAACGGTTTGGAGATCAATTCATTGTCGTGAAAACAGGGTTTTCCTTTTTGTTTTTACATGGGGGGTCACCACTTATCAAGGCCCGAAGGCCACTCGCGGATAAGGGTTATTGCGTGTACAGTAATCAATGAGATAGCATTGTAGTAATCATTAGTATTGGGGGTTTTGATAGAGTGTCTTACTAAAGGGGGAGGTTTGTCAGGAATTTGTTTATGTTAGATTTGAAGACGTCCAGGTTGTAGTCATGTGGGAAACAGGCAAGCGGCAGAGAGTTCCACTGGCGTGAAGTTATAAGAAAGAAGCTTTGCTCATGGAATCTACGTTTGGATTTAGACATAGATAAAGAGTGGGCGATGGTTTTAACAGGGGATTCAGCTAAACGGGTGTTTTTCGTAAAAGATTGGCGATGGGGGACCAGAGATTGGAGTTCAGACGAGCACCTGCCATGGAAATAACGATAAAACAAATATAGGCTTGCAACGTCTCTTCTGTGGGAGAGAGGTTGCAGGAAAGAGAAAAGAACATCCCCCACTAAATCACGAAGTCTAATTTGTACTCTGCCAATGCAGGATAGGCTGTTATTAGCAGCTCCGGCCCAGATGTGGCAGCAGTACTCCATCCTTGGACGTACTTGGCTTTTATATAGATAGAGAATAGCATCAGTATTGAGATATCTTCTGGAGCGAGGAGGATCCCACCATTTTCCCAGCGTCCCTGGCAACAGATTTGATGTACGTTTTCCATTCAGATCAGGAGTAAAGGTCAAACCCAGAAGTTTGTCAAAACATGGAGCCTCTCCAAGACGAGAGCCATCTATTTCGATTGATGCCAGATGGGGATCAGAGCGTTGATGATGTAAAGATAGAAGTTTGGTTTTGGATGCATTAAAAGTGATCAGCCACCTCTTCCCCCATTGTACCACGCGCTCAAGATCAGAGGAGAGAGAATTAGAGAGAACTTTTTCATTTACGACCTTTGATGTGTTGCCATAGAGGGTCGTGTCATCAGCATAGATGTCAACGAATGATTTAAGTATGTGTTTTGGGGAGATCATTGATGTAGATCAGGAAGAGAGTTGGGCCCAGGATGGGACCCTGGGGGACTCGAGCATTAATACTGTGGGCCTCTGATTTCTGCCCGTCAACCACTACTCTTATGAACCTATCAGAGAGAAATGATTTAATGATTGAGAAAACATTTCCAGTTATATCGTAGCTGGAAATCTTGTGAAGTAGACCCTTATGCCATACCTTATCTAAGGCCTTCGATATGTCAAGAGCAATTGTCATGGAAAGGAAGCCTTTGTCAAGAGATTCACTAATCCTGTGTGATATAACCGTTAGCACATCTGTTGTAGAGCTAGCAGAGCGGAAACCATATTGCATGTCACTAACAAGGTTGTTTCTGTTGAGCTGGGTGAATACTTCTTTATTTAATATGGATTCCAACAACTTACTCATGACACACATGAGACTTATTGGTCTGTACTGAAAGGGAGATGA